>NC_134485.1:46045912-46245912 GCF_040206685.1 Ascaphus truei
ACCTTGTCATTGAAAACCACCATTTAATTCCAAGCTGGACTGGAAAGTTATGAAGTTTGTTCTATCCCAGGTTTCCAGCCATTTTGGACAGCTGTCAATCAATACTGTAGGTAAACTTTAATTTTGATTTGCAAATCAAAAAAATCCAAGGATAGGGGGACTCTGCTGTGTAAATGGGATGAAAAGTCTATAAATGCACTAAAAGATCTCTAAAGTAAAAATGAATGCAAAGATAATTGTAGCAAGGAAATGCTTGTAAAATGCCATTTATGAGCATGACAATAGATGGAATTATTTGCTGTTTAAGACAATAGATAATGGATATATGAGCAGGATAAAGGAAGTTGGCTGTAGGGTGGGGCAGCCCCACTGTAGACATTAGAAATTGGGAATCTTAAACCATTCCTGTACTGATTTTGCTACTTGGGACAGGAATGTATTGACAAATATTAGAAAATACTAAATAACATTTCAATGTATATAATAATCGGAGAATCTCGGATGTGATAACGGGGTCCAATAGTCAGAGAAGAGAGACTTGCGTTAGTCATAATTACCATCTAGCAACCCAATGAAGTGAATAGTTCTATAAATATTGATCTAGTTGGAAGGACTCGGGTTTAGTAAATACAAAAACACACAAGTTCTTTCTTCATCACTGTTGACTGTGAACTTATAAGCATACTGCTTGATCTATGTTAAACTACAGAGATTATTTATTGCTGAATAAATTTATTCATTCAGGTACCAAAAAGATCTTTAGCCCTAGAACAATAGTTTGACCGTGAAACGAACCCCATCTGAGTTTATACATTTTCAAATAACAACATATATGTCTGACATGAATTCCCTCTTTGAATTCTAGCTGTCCTAAAGGAAAAAGAATTAAGATCTATAAGACAAACAAAACATAACAGAGCGTATATAATTACATGCAGGATTGTACTTGCAACTCACCTAACTGGATAAACTGTGGTTCACTTTTCACACCAGGTCCTGCCCCTGTACTTGCTGCTACTTCCACACTGTATCTGATGCCAGGAACTAAAGTCGGGATTACTACAGAAAAAATAGAACCATCAACGGTCTTGTTGATGTGATATCGACTCTCATTGCCAAGGCACCAAACCTAAAAAGCAAACGGAACGCATGTAAGATGTATGTGACAAAATGGGAAATTTAGAGTTTTTTTTTTTTTTTTTAAAAGGTTGCTGCTATGGTTTACAAGTTCTTCTGGCAATACATTGATTAAATTACTGGAATTAAGCTATTGCTAGCTTTTTCTGTAGGTTTACAACTATCTTGATCTCATATATCAGTGTCTCGGTACATCTAACAGTAAATGTTTAGCTGTTCACTGTCGTGATGTTGCCAATAACCTTAGCTAATGAGATTTTTTGAAGTACATAAACCTCTTTTCAAAAACGTCATCCTGTACAAAGGCACAGTCCCACATAAAATAGTACTTTCTAACACGTTAAACTCCCATCAGATGGGGAAAAAAAAGAAAAGCCTACAATTAGACTCATTTTTTACTTGCATTTGGATTAAAGAATTATTTTTACAGGTAGAAAGTAGATACATTATGCATTTTGAGATAGAAAAAGCATGCATAGGTTTCTTAGGCCCTTGATTATAGTAGGTCCGGCTGTGCGCACGGGGCGAAACCTGCGCTGGAGGCGTCAGGAAGGCGTGGTGAAGGCGTGACTGAGGCGTTGAAATGCTCACGTGACGCGGCCATGACGCGGCTGTCACTTGGCAATATCAATTTCAGATACCGGCTCAAAATTTGCATGCTTGGACACATCGTTCGCGCCCGCGATTGTGCGCACAACTGAACATTCATTTTTTGGGGTGTCGCACACACCGCAATTATCATCACGGCCTAAGAGTGAACTAAATGCTCTGAAGGGTTAACTTAAGGGTTAATAGCTGCAATCAACTTAAGGGTTAATAGTTGAAATCAATAAAGTTTTTGTTTTGCTGATGAATATTTAACATTTTTTTAATAGTCATTTGTTTTCATTTCATACAGGGACTTTTAATAGGGCGAGCTGATTGTCAATCTTGTTTTCTTAATCTGACGCTAGAATAATGAAATGTACACATAAGTTATTCTTTCAGTAAAGTACATTTTATTCACGCAATAAATGCTTGCACATGTTACACAAGTTAGGTCCCAACAAGTTTTTTTCACCCCTTTATTGCTGGAAATGGGCCTCTCTTGTAGTGCAGATGGTAAAGTTCAAAGCAACGACATCACATTTTTGTTGTTGTTACATTGTAAACACAAAACTAAACAATCTTCTTGCAAGGACATTATTTTGATGGCTAAATTGCATCTGCATTTTTTTTCATTGATTCTTTTGCAATTCCATAAATTGTTTGTAGTTTGTAAAAATATTAAACAAGTAGGTTGATATTTTTTTTGTGTGCAAAAGCTTTCACAAATTAAGAACATAAACAAATAATACACAATATTACATTTTAAATTAGGCCTTCCTATTCTGTCAGTGTACTCGCTATGCACTTCTTAAACCCCGGCTCTGTTGAAAAGCTGTGTAATGCGGCAGGCATAAGCTTATAGGGTTCCATGTTAAAATGGATGAGAAGTAAAGAGTCATACACTGTGCTCATTTGGATGTCGTTACCCAGAATCTCTGGCTGCAGGGGAAGCACTGTTTACTAAGACCTTGATTATACCAAGAGATGCAGCGCTATTCTGTGACTTTATCCTGCGCTGCCGCTGAGCAGTGTCTTGAGTATACCAGGGAGACAAGCAAGAACAGTAGCAGAGGACGTTTGGAGGCGTGGCTGTGAGCGGTTCGCCCTCATTGGCTGAACGGCTCACGTGACGCGACGGCCAATAACACAATCCTCTGTCTCCTCTCTAGTCGTCCATCCTGCAGCTCTAGGCAGGACAGGTATATTTACTTGAATTGGATTGATGCATTTTGTTTTTGTGCCGTGCGGCATCGCACCATGCGCCGCCACCGCCGCCGGTGTTTTTCTGTATAATCATGGCCTTAGTGATAATGGGGAAAGACAGAGTAGCAAATCTGACACGTGGTATTTTTATTTACTATTTTGGTACTGAAAGAACACTAACATTTTCATGCCTTCTTTTTGCCACTAGATGGAGCCAAACTTCCACAAACAGCTGTTTTCAACTAGGGTCCAGAAAAAATTAAGGAAAGATGGAAATTGTACTTTTTTAATTACCCTAATAATACCTTTAGATTTTTTTTACCATCATTATTTATTGAAATCATCTTAAACATGTTAATACAATTTTCTAATCTCTAGCTATTTAAATGATATATTATATAAAAGGTGACACTGTGTGCTTATATGCATGTCATTTCCCAGAATCCATTGCTGCAGTTGAAGCTTTGTATGCTAAGAGATAATTGTGAAAAGCAGGGTTGCAGACCTGTCTGAAATGTAAATGTGCTCACAAGTGATATTTTTATTTGCTATATTAAATAGGACATTGTAACATCACTGTATGCATGTCTATGTTTATTCATATAGTGCCACTAATGTATGCAGCGCTTTACAGTTTTATAATACAGATAGTAGAGGGAGATAATATACAAAGTTACGCAAGTGCGGTAAACAGGAATTTAAACAAAAGGAACTGGTGAGTACCTGCCCGATAGAGCTCACATTAAATATATATGTTCTCTACTACAGCAACAGTAATTTTAGGTTCATATGATAGATTTCAGGCTTGCACAGTCCGACAAAATACTATTCTGGGTCCTCTGTTCTTAAAGCTGCAAACCGCTGTCTTACTGGAGAGGAAACTCATCTAAAATGTACACACCGTAACTTGAAAGATGAGGGTTCATTGATTAGGATCACTTAATAAAAGTTTTTGAGGGATCAGATTTTTCCCAGCACTGTGATTAATGGTGTGATTAAAGAATGAAGGTTCATTAATTATGTTGAAATTATAAAATATTTCTGCTGTATTAAATGATTACAAGTGTAGCTTGACTGGCAAGTTGTAGACTAACGGTCAGATAACTCTCAATAAAAACAAAAAAATATTTTTACGGATTACAACTCGTGTGCCTTCGGTTTTTCAGTTTCTATACATTGTATCACTTAAAGAGGAAACCCATGCAATATCTTTAAAAAATGTAATCAGCTCTGTAGTATAAGATAATACTTACTGCTTTTTTTTATTATTCAACTCTTAATGCCATTTTTAATGAGGTTTAATATACTGAGCATCCTTTGATTTCTAAAGCTGGATTTAACACACTTTCCCAGCAGTGCAAGATCTTTGCAACACTTTCCTGTTTGTTATAATTGGGTGCATATATTCCCAGCAGTTTGAACCTCAAACTGTAACAACACATAATGTTACCTTAGTAATTTAAGAATACATTGTAGCTGCTGAGTTACACTGACTGAAGGAGTGATTGAAACTGAAAGCCAGCCTTTTAAGTGAACCCTGGGAAGAAGGATCTCTGCTTAATGATCACGGGAGAACAAATCGATCGGCAGCTTCGGTAATTAGTTTTCAATAAAAGTAATCAAAGGCTGCATATATTAAAACAAAAATATTTATTTGTTTTAAGTGCTGCTTGGATTGCATCTTTAACTGTGTGTGTCGCTTTCTCTTTGTCGTGTGCCATTCACCTTACAGGTGGAATAAATATGAAGAAAAGTATTGTTATAATGGAGATATATAAGTCCAGCTAACTATCAATTTAGATCTAAAATGAAAATAAACTTTTCAGTAGGAAAGATGTAGCGAACAATGTATATGTTTCATTGTATCCAAATATTACCTTATATTCTTGCACCATTCCATTCTGAGTTTCTTCGGGGGGCGGCTGCCAGGCAACAACAATTGCAGTTCCATTGCCATCATTCTTAGTTATAGTAACACCTTGGGGTGGAGCACTAGGAGCTGTTAAGGTCAAAGAGAAGACGTTAATGTGGGTAAGTCCTGCATTTTACATCACACACAGAAAGATGTCATACAATGAAAGAGTTGACATTTCTTCTTCTTTTTCACATCCGTTTTTCTGTCTTGGTTAGTTAGTGCTTGTGAAAAGGAATGATAGCTGCAGCAAGGGGCTGGTCTTACACAATACATAAAGTTCTCATGTCCAGTAATACTTGTTTAAAAAAAAAACAAGTCAATAACTGATCATCTGAATTTAGATACAGTCTAAAATGGTAGAAAACTGCCAGAACAATCGGTAATTTACAATAAAAGGGAACTTTTAGTAAAACGGCCCTTAATCTTGGCATTATACATTTTGTTTTTAAGTAGTATGTATTTTTACAGAGCATAACATATTTATGGATTAGCAACACATTCTACATGTTACTTATACATATGGTTTAGAGATCATTTAAAACTACTAGGAAATCAACTATAACAAACTTCCAGACCCATATCTCAAATATATATGGTTGTAATAGCAGTTCACTTCCTTTTCTGAATATATGCAGGTCACATTTTGGTTTGTAAAAGTACTGGATTACAAATGTCCTTAAAATTCAATGACCACAACAGATACAAAGTGGACTATATACTGTAAATGCCATAATCATTATCTGTGTCCTATCCGCACATCTAGATAATATTGTATATTTGTTTATATATTTTAGCAGTACAGCACAATCCTGAGAAAGGATTATAGTATGTTTAGTATAGTATATGAATTTTTGATCAAGTGAAGCCTTTACATTACACATTTTGACCTGCAAAGCTTTGTGATACACTGTGCATTTAAAAAATGCATAATTTGTTCCACTAGTCAGGCTAATGAATTTCTATCAGCTACATTTTTAATAGATTATATAGAAACATAAACAATGTTAAAATATGTGATCACGTTACACAATAATTTACTAAAATGCCTTGGTTTCCACTCAGCAAAAGGATAACTTTAAAAAATTTACTCAGCTTCTCCGAAGCAAACATAAAAAAGTAATCACTGTCATTTTAATCCCTGATTGTAAAAAAAATAGAATGTCACCTTCTTCCAGAGTCTTTGCAAATCGTACTTCACTGTCAGCTCCTTGAAATTCATTAAAAAAAGGACGAGCCTTGATTTCATAATTTACGCCTTTCTTTAGTTCAGGAATAACTGCGCTGTTTTTTGCAGGCGTTCTAACTTCGAAAATTGACCACGCAGATTCACTGCGACTCTCTGGAATTGGTCTGTACAAAATCTTGTAACCTTGGATGTACTGCGATTGCTGGTCCACCTACAAAGAGATACATGAATATACATAACATTAATGTGGACATTCTATCTCACATATGTTTTCAATTACTGACATTCCCGTCTTTTTTGTACAAAGAACAATTTAAATGCTAATAGGAAAATTGAAGAGCTTAGTTAGGATGTCATAAAGCATATCTTGTATTCGTGATATTAACATCTAATTTCTACTAACTTTAAAAGAAAAACCGCTTTGGTCATAGTTCCCTGAAGCAGCACTCAAAATTGTGTTGACTCAACTTCTTATGTCTACTTACTGTCCAATGCACTTCGATTGATGAAGATGAAAGAATTGTGGGATTATGAAGGTATAAAACAACATCACCCAGCTCTCTCTGCACCTGCTTATGATCCACGCCCTGACTTGTAGGAGGAACATCTGCAATGATTAAAGTATTTCATTAATTGCTACTGTACATACTTTCTTTTTTTTATATATATATATACACATACAGTACTTTCTTTAGAGGAAACCATGTGCATCTTGCGACATATGCAGCGACTGTACCAACCCAGTAAGTACAGAGGATAAAATGCACTACTGTGTTGCTAGCAGCGCCAGCATTTAACCCCTTCAATAGTCTGATACAAAGTAACCTTTTTAAGCTATAAGTATTGTATTCATGTTTATTGTTTCATGGTAAACTATTGGAAATTATTAATTATACTTGTCAGCGTAGTTATGTTCTCAGAAAATTAAAGCTCACTTGCAAAGATGAATAGATCGATAAACATGCAAGATTACATTGATATTTAGAAGTCTGTTACTAGGGTACAGACATTATAGAGAGATGCTGGCAGACACATGCTATCATTTAAACGTTGTAAGACTTTTCAGCCAGTCTACTAATAGTGCCTCCTACTGATAGTCCGGCTGAGGTGAGGCTTTGGAATTTAGCTGCTCCCTTTCTGCACTTTGTTTGACCCGTTCAAAGACATGGGGGTTTGGTTATTGCCGCTTTATCTCAATTTGTCACTTGATAAGTACATTCAGTAAGTTGTTAATATTGTATTGCTAAATACACACAAGTCTCTGGATAAGTCATACAGGACCAGATTGAATAAAGTCAGCTAACGTTAGTTCACGTTCACAAAAATGATTGCTTTACTCCTCAATGATACATTTCTATATTTTCTTTTAATTCAATAAAAATTATTTAT
Source organism: Ascaphus truei (assembly GCF_040206685.1). Taxonomy (NCBI): domain Eukaryota; kingdom Metazoa; phylum Chordata; class Amphibia; order Anura; family Ascaphidae; genus Ascaphus; species Ascaphus truei. The sequence continues at coordinate 46,053,331 of NC_134485.1, forward strand.
GCATTAGCAAAGTGTGTTAAAATGAATATTTGCATATGCCAGGGCTGTTCAGAGAGGTTAAAATAGCGATAATTATTACTGCAGCTGCATACTGTAAACCACATTCTCCTGTGACAACAAATCAGAGAAGACTTTACAAAAGCTTGTGGTTTTTCCAAACGCTGGAAGCTTTATACTGTATAAGCTGCCTGATTCTATAAGCACTTTGGCAGTGCTGCTGTGAGTTAGTGGGAAACACATAGGAATTGGAGGGCTTTGTAATTTGCCCATTGTTAATTTAAGTTACTATCTTTTTAATGTTCCAATTTGTGAATGAGTGGGATCCTCTTGAGACAATTGTGGCAATGGGAGACTTTTCCCCATTTTTTCCCATCTCCTTACTGAAAAAGGTTAAGAAAAGTTATACTGTAATGTTATTAAAAAAATTATATATATATATATATATATATATATATATATATATATATATACACATAAATACACTAAGCTGTTTATATACTTAAAAATATAAGCTTTACTACTGCAATAGTATTTTAATGGATATAGGATACAGTGCCTGGAGTTTGGCATGCCCTTAAATGTTACAAAACCACTGATGTGGGAAGCTTCATAGGTCGATTTACAACAGTAAGGTGAATAATATCACCTTTGCACAAGCTAACAGGACTGTTCATAGCTCACTGAATTGCAAATCTGCATACTTGCAAACCCTTCAAAACTGCCCCTAATTCTGTCGCTTTTCCTGTGTTAACCTCTTCTTCACATCATTGTTTTAAAAATTGTATGTATGGTGAAACGGTTTGCTTTTTGTGTGATAAACCTCACCTTCGGACCCTCTTTGGACTTTATTGATTCCTAGCCATAGAGCCCTCTATAGGTGTATGTGGTGATTTGTGTCATGTTGACGATTTTGTATGGTGGATGGTAACAAGCAAAAAACTTAGTTGGACATTGCCAAGCAGACATAGGTGATAGTTCTAGTGACATATTTTTTATCTTGGTTACCTTGCGTTTTTACCGGATCAGATATTTGGCTTGGATCACTAAGCCCATATGCATTAGCTGCTCTCACAAGGAAGAGGTAGATTGCATTAGGTTTCAGACCCTTAATGACAAATGACTCCGTCTTCACATTTTCTGCCACAGTTTGCCAGCTGCTTCCAGATGCATGACTAGATATGGGGAAAAAAAGAATATTGTAAACAATTGCAGTTACAAATAATTACAGAACCAAACTACAGCCCCAACAACAAAGAATATGTTTAGTACCTGAAGGCCTCTATAATATATGATGTTGGAGTTGCACCTGCATTCAGATTTGGTTGCCAAGACAATGTGACTGTGTTTTTGCCGACATCGGTTACTTCAGGTTTTGATGGAGCACTTGGAATCAGATTTGGGTCAGTGGCTCTGGGAGGTGGCACTGGAACCCCAAATTCTATCAAAAGGAAATGTAACAAAGTAATGGTCAACAAAGCTTACTTGTCTGATTAGGAATACAATTATATTCATGTGTTCCATGAACAACATAATTATATTAATTTATTCCATGTTTATTGATTTACCTTGGACTTCCATGTACGCACTCCAATTTGCTTCACCACTTGGGGTAGATGCAGTGCAGGTGTACCGACCAGTGTCACTTAGCTGAAAAGGAAGACTAAAATAAGTATTTGGGACTATCTGCAATTCAGTCGGTTGGAAAAGCAATTACAGTACTGTCTGACTCTGGATGCACAGGCTTAGTGGGTGTGCTATTAGTTGTTGCTGGGAACCAATTTGCTTCATGACTTCAAAGTAGTGGCATAATACATTTCACCTATTTGTATAGTACAATTAATAATAACTTATACCTGCCTAATTACACAATTACAAATTCAAACATTTTCTGAATTTTAATGGATGTCAAATGACACAGATGGCAATAAATGCCAGATTATGAGAATCTTCAAATCACATTATTCTGTGTGTGTGTGTGTGTGTGAGGGAGAGAGAGAGTGTGTGTGTGTGTGCGTGTGTGTGTGTGTGTGTGTGTGTGTGTGTGTGTGTGTGTGTGTGTGTGTGTGTGTGTGTGTGTGTGTGTGTGTGTGTGTGTGTGTGTGTGTGTGTGTGTTTGTGTGTTTGTGTGTGTGTGTGTGTGTCTGTGTGAGTGTAATTTGTTTCATTTTTTCATTATTCAAGTTATTCTACAAACAATATGGTCTGTGGGCTTTAAGACAAAAAATGATGTTTTTGCTGGTCCATATGTTATTCCACTTCTACTCTTTTATATACATTAAATCTAAATTATTGATCTAACTTGTATCATGTGAGTCACCTACTGTATGTTTAAAAGGCTTCAGGGTGCACCTATTAGCTATCCCTCATTACATACTGTATATAAAGCAATTCTCTTCCTTTCAATGCTTAATCCTGTTAAAACCATTTAATCGTTTAATCCTCACTAGTTTACATTTTTGCTCCCTTTAAAAGTGTATTTTACTGTATTCCAAATCGTATTTGCCGACATGGAAATATTCCAGACTAACAAAAATCAAATCTTTCCAGTTCATCCGTAAACTATGAATCAAAATCAGTCATTCATTTTTTTATGTTGGTTTGAGAAAAGTGCACAGGCAGGTTAGGGTACTGTTGTAGTTAAAGCCTGAGATAAAAAGCCAAGAAGAATGAAACATCAAAATGTACCAAACTAAATATACTTCTTTAAAATAATTTACACACCATTATTTTTTTTAAGTAACTAGCTGCAGGTAAATACCCTAGAAACAAAAAAACAAAGTTTCACGACAAACCAAATGCTAACTAAGCCAGTTGGAGTCATGTATGTCTACCTTAGCATATCGGATTTGTAGTGCTCCTGTCTCTTGTTGTTTAATGCGAGAGTCTTGGGAAGGGATAAGGATCCCATCCTTTCTCCAGTGGATTGTGGGAACTGGAGTGCCTGTAGCTACACAGTTCATTACTAATGTGCCATCAACAGCTACTGTTTGATTCAGAGGACCCTGACGAATGACTGGAGGAGGACGGTCAGCAACCACTGCCAAAAGAAACAACAGGAAATAGATTTCTGCAACTGGAAGTCATTTTCTAATCATTCAAGCAACAGTAGTTGCTTCAGGCTTTGAAACAAAACTAAAGACAATTAGGCAAGAAATTAGACTAGGAATCATGCATTATTCAGGGAAACATTTTCATGATGAGCATGACACAGAATACTGAAACAGTATCTCTTGGTTAAAGGAAACTATGTTCAGGACTTGTTGGTATTTTACGAGTCCAAAAAGAGTTTTAGAACTGAGACAGGAATTTTCAATTCACATCCAATGACATAATAGCACATAGTGCTGAGTGGCAAAATATAGAGTTTCACTCCTTTTTTCCATACAAATGACACAGTGAGGTGAAAGAAAAACATTAGTTCATCACTAAATGATCCCTTTTCTCAGCTTTATCCATTACTTTAATGTAAAAACAGATGTTTGGATGTTATGCAAGAAATGTATATCAACAGATTTCTCATGTTCATACACATTATACTTTAAACAAAACTTTCATTTCACATTTCTAACACATTTTTTTGAATTTTAGTAATAATATACTTTTTAAACTGCATCGCCATGTTTATGATAAAATTGAGCATTTAGAACCAAGAAGTTCAGCAAAAGCCAATTAAATGCATTGTCAGGGCATGGATAACCTAATTGACATTTCCACTTAGTGACCTCAGGGAGAGGTTGTCATGTTGTCCAAGTGATATATATATATATATATAATCAAAAAATAAATAGATGATACCGTTCTGTGGCTAACGAAATGCTTTTATTTGTGCGAGCTTTCGAGATACACTGATCTCTTCTTCCGGCGATGTTACAATGAATGAAGCAAGGATTACTTAAAAACAGTGTCTCTTGGAATGTTATCTGTGCTTGTCCTTCCCCCGTGTGGATGAGATTTATGGCTAGAGGTGTTAAATGGTTCCTGAAAGAAAGTGATGTAAGATTGTGTGTGTGTATCTGTGTGAATATAAATGAATGGAGAGCCCACAGTGTATACAGTGCTTTACAAAAGGGGTGTGTGGAGTGGGAGTTAATAAAAATGGTGTGGGCAGGTGTGGAAATGTGGGAGACAGTGGCATAACTAAAAGTGTGTGTGGATACTATGTGGTCCCTATTGGTGTATAGGGATGGAAAAACAAGGAGTGTTGGTATGTGTAAGAGACAGCTGTGTGTGCATACATATAGCACACACACTTTTAGTTATGCCACTGTCTCCCACATTTCCACACCTACCCACACCTTTTTTATTAACTCCCACTCCACACACCCCTTTTGTAAAGCACTGTATACACTGTGGGCTCTCCATTCATTTATATTCACACAGATACACATACACACACACAATCTTACATCACTTTCTTTCAGGAACTATTTAACACCTCTAGCCATAAATCTCAGCCACACGGGGGAAGGACAAGCACAGATAACATTCCAAGAGACACTGTTTTTAAGTATTCCCTTTGCTTGCTTCATTCATTGTAACATCGCCGGAAGAAGAGATCAGTGTATCTCGAAAGCTCGCACAAATAAAAGCATTTCGTTAGCCACAGAACGGTATCATCTATTTATTTTTTTATTATATATATATATATATATATATATATATATATATATATATATAGTCTGTTAAGTGTTAAAAAAAACATGACTTCATCTTATAAAAGAAATTATACATTACTACATTACAGTGGAAAAAAGAGAATGTACAAAAAGACCTATACCAGTTTGTCCCACTAGGGATTAAGGAGATGTTCTCTCATTGTGTATGTCTAGGGATTTTTTATTTGCATACCATTTTGAATAGGAACTGGTAAATTCTAAACAAAATTGTTAGCAAACATTTAGATGTTATTTTAAATACCAAAAGTTCCTTAATCTGATCCATGAATAACTGATCTGATAAATATTTCCTGGAATTGTATGAATGCAAAGAGCCACTAAATTATAAGATGAAATGTAATCTCTCGTCCTCCTGTTTGAACTGCATGTGGTCAGTCTATGTAGACTTTGTATACCACAGCATATGGATTCCAACTTTAATTTTAGAATAATAAAAATACAGTCTGACATATATAAACATATGTTGTATTTGTTAAGATAATGCAGTTATGCATGCAAACTATCTCCAATCTTTGAATCATATATCGCAAATACATTATAATATTTTATCAATAAAATGATTTGATCACCACACTTAATTGGTTCTTGCGACAAAATAGCTGAAACATCAACATTATGACCAGACAAAATTAACATATTAAAATCAATTGCGTTACATCAGACAGAAAGAGATTCAATTTCTGGCACAAATAACCAATTATAAAACCCTAACACCAAAAATTAAAAGCAGGCTTCATAGAACAAGTTGCAAAGCAACAAATGGCTTTTGAATGACTCCCTTCTTGGAGAAAGGATTACAAAGATAAGCAAATTGTGTGTTCTTGAAAGCTTTTGAATCAAAATATTTGTACTTTACCATCAGTAACTTCTAAGAAGGCCTTTGTTGTAATGCTCCCTGCCACATTCAGAGTCTGGCAGATATAGTAGCCAACATCAGACTTCTGAACATTTACAATAGTGAGGTCACCAGTCTGGGACACAGAGAAACGACTTGATGATTGTGGAGGTTGGTAGGAAAAGAGCAGGTTCTAAAATATAGAAATAGTAAGCTTAGTAAAAAGTGATACACTTGTACAGTACGTATTTGATATTCCTCTTAAAACAGCAATCTCACACAGAAGCCTATATGAGGTTAACTCATATAAGGTTAGTATCTTGTCCCAAGCATGTCCTGCTCTTTAAAAAAAAAAATCATGAATTTCCTAATTTCCAACTTTTGAAATAACCATTGAAACCATTAGACTGCACTTAACTCTGGCACGAGCTCTATTTAAACCTCCTGGAGAGTTAATATTTCAAATACGTATATGTTCTGAGCAGAGCATCAGATTTAAAAAATAAAAAGGGCAACAAGAGTAAAGTAAATAAAAAAATAAAATACAAAATGGTGATCAGCACAGACTGCTGTTTTAAGAAAACATACTTGACGTGGTATCATTCAGTCAATGGCAATGGCATGTGCCAAGTCCATGGGATGATTAATACAGTACTGTACAACAGTGTTTCCAATCTTAAAATGTCAGTGGAAAGATAGAGTAATTTTACCCATGTACATTGATACTTATTTAATAAGAATACAGCACAATGACTATTATTGTCTACAATAAAGAATATTACTGAAACTCAACAGTAAAGCTCATTTTCAAATTCCCTTTTTAAACGTATAAACTTTGATGTGGTCCATGAAGCCACAATACAGATGTTGTCAGTACCTCCGCACAATATATTGCAAAGAACGGTATATTTGCAGATTTTCAATTATATAATACATTGTGTGGCATATCACAATACACAGATGTAAAATGCCATTAAGGTCCTATTGCCTTGATCACATTGCCAATCTGATAAATATATCATAATTCGTTTGTAGTATATATTGCCATGCCCAGTAGCACTCCTTTTTGACATTTATACACTACCGACACGCTTTATTACTCTGCGGCCAGATCCGCAAGCCGGGAGATTTCCCGGCTTGCTAGTGGCCGCCCCTCGGGAGCGTGCGCCCCCTGCACGCGCGTCCAGGGGCTCCCCGAGGGAGCCCTGGTGTCCCGCGATCTGCGGGACGGCGGCAGGGGGTTCCGGGGGACCCGGCGGACCCGGCAGCGGTAGGGAGAGCGCCCCGATCGGAGGGCGCTCTTCCGCTGCTTCGGCGCGCGCCCGTCACTCTCGGGCGCGCGCCAGGCTACTGCTGCGGCCAAGAACGGGCAAATGCTCGAATAAACTTGGCCGCAGCAGTATACATATATATATATATAGTGGTAACTTTTGGGGCTTAAATGAGCTTACTGTGTATCTGTGTGTTTGTTAAATATATCATAATACATAAAATAAATGCAGCTAACCATCATATTTCAGAAGTACTGAAGCTGTTTAACTCAAAGAAATAATTCAAATCAAACATTTTAATATATATAATTGTATAATTTCTGGAATTTTGGAAAGAGTGAAATCTTCATGCACTTAGTTGGCCCCGTTAAATGCATCTAATTCTGCACTTAAAGGAATAAATAGATGAATTACTGCATGTATACCTTTCCCTGTTTCATTATTTACAGCTAGAATTTATGTTTTAATTTATTTACAGCAAGAGTCAAATGTGAAACTTAGTTTCATTTTATAGCAACATGCTTATTAAATTTAACTACTACAATGTGTGTAAATACTTAATTGTTTTTGTTTTTGCATATATTTGATTAGTTTAAATTTCCAATTTAAAAATTATTTTATATGCATGAAGCTAACCAGCAAACAGACTCTCACATATGATGAAAAATCTTTGGCATCTGCTTGATAAATGGATGACCTTTTACTGATGTAATCAAACTTGTGTTTATCTTAGGGACAGTAGTAAAATTCAAGTAGAACCAATGATAAATTGTACCTGTCAAGTCATCCATGAGTCTGCCATTGTAAATGTTGTATACGTCTAAGGTTTCTTTCCCTGATTGCAGATATTGTTATGATATCCAAGTGTAGTGCAATGTTCAAACAACACAGTAAACAAGTTAATGTTAGCCTTGCATTAATCTATTTACATATAAGGCTGATACAACTGTATATTCCACCTTTCTTATTTGAGTCAAGAGTCGGTATACAACATTTACAAATAAGATGTGACTTTCATGTAACCACAACTACTTTTGTGATACTGATGTATAATTAGTAAATCAATCACGTAGTGTATTACACAAAGACAACATGTTTTTACCTGGCTACCTTCTTTCTGCCAGAAAATGGCCGGCTGCGGGTTTCCAGTGGCTTCACACTGGAATGTCACTGTGCGTCCCAATGCAACCACATGGTCACGAGGCTTCACAACAAAATTTGGAGGCTCTGAAGAGGAGAACATATTTTAGTTCCCACTAGTCAAACTTTCAGGTTATAATATGTTTGCAAAATCTAACTTTATTGTAGTAAACTAAGAAACTTTGCAGTACAATTAATTTAGCAGCACATCAGCATCCTGTACTCATTTATGTACACTAAACTAGACATGTATCAAAATGATATGTGAATGAGGGAACATCTAAAACATCTGCTGACACTACAAATACTAGCAGCTTGGTCCTCTTCACTTGATTTATACAATTATGCATGGCTACTTCATCTAACAATAAACAGGATGTGTAAAAAAGCATATGTTACTTGGATTACAGTAACTGCAGCTAATGCTAAACGGAATTGTATGTGCACCTGGAGAAGACATACACTCTATTACACCAAGTATAAATATGAAATGTGCACAACAAAAATATGTTTCCTAAGTGTACATATTATTTTCAACATTTTATTTTAATAATAATTGTTATCATTATAATCTTTATCATATTTCTAATTCAGATCTTACCACCATTGAATGTAAAAGTTCTAGCATATTTGACTAGGGCTACAATTGTTTTGCCAACAGCTCTATGTTTTTGTCCTAAACCAATTTTTTTAGGACACTTCTGGAATACTTGATATGGCCAAGTGAATTACAGTAGATCTACTGTTGACCAGTTTAGGAGCTTATACAATGTTATGATATTAGAGTGAATTTAAGAGCATTAAGCACCCATTGGTATATGTTTTGGGCCATTCCTTTTATAAAAGGCAATAGAGTATAATAATATTTATTACTACACTAGAATACAGTGACATATTTAAACATACCATTTCTTGAAGAAGCTAAACAATAAGGCCAAGATCTGCAAAAGAATGCTAACAAGCTGTGCACACCTTTTTTCCTATTAATTTGTGGATCTGGGTCAAAGTGATGTTTTAATTAGCACACTTTCTAATTTTCAGCAACACGTTCTCAGCTTCACTTCTAACAGAATATAGGGGTGAGGGGGAGTGGGGGGGAAACATGGTTGAAATAAATGTTAAAGAACAAAATACATACTAGGAAAAAGCAAAGATGTGTCAGTGTGAGGATGGACATTTTTAATTACAAGAACCAAGTACCTGCACACGAAAAAAGTATTGGAAAAAGAGACTGATGCCATAGAGCTAAGGACCAGCCCAAATAATTTACAGCTAAAGGAAACCACAGTCAGGCAGAGGTTTATTAAGGTTGTTTTGACGACCAAAAAATAATTGAAGTTGTGCGTTATTAAATCAGTTTTGCGTCCACCAATGTAAGAATTGTTTTACCATTTTCCCTTTATGACATCTTTCTCTTTAGTTTTCCAATTGCGATGTAATACATCAGATTTAGTAGATTCAGGTTTTTTTTTTTTATTATCTATAAATCCAGTAAAATAGATTATCAATGCATTTAGGTGCTGCAGTGAATTCACATATCCAAATGTAATCTGGCAATAGTGACTACTGAAATGAAAGGACACCCTGTGTAATGAAACAGTAACAATTCCCACTTTGCTCTCACGGTGCTACTAATAAATACATTTAATAGAGCAAAGCAGACCCACCTAGCAGCATTTAGTGAAGTTTCAGTAAAGTGAATGCACTCATTCATAATACAACTTGTAACGTCTACAATTTTTACCATGTTTTCTTAATTTAAGGTATATTTACTGTTATTCTCTTAGTTTAGCCCCTGCAGCTGAACGGTGAAACGCTCGATAATGTTCAGGGAACCTACATATAACACATACTGATTTTGCAGAAGCTTGTTGGGGGCCCAAACATATTGAAAAATGAATGCTACTGTAATGTGAAAGTTGTAGTAATAAAGCCCTATCTTTAGAAAAAATCATAGTAGATTCCTTATGAAGATGCCCTCATAAAATATCATTACATTCTCCATAACATTTAATAAGTAAGATTTTATTGAGAAGTGTGTTAAAAAGTGAAAGTTAAGGAACATGATCTAGCTATAAAAGTGAGTTTTCACTTTTAAAATCAGAGCTAGCTGGAGAGATTATCCACAGAGAACACATATTTCTATTAGTAATGTTACTGAAATGAGGTTAGTCAAAAGAGGTCAGATACCTTTTGCATAAGCAAATTGTTAACAACTCATTACCTCTGCACTCGTGTCACAAAGTTACCAATGCGTCAGGCACAATGTACTCTCAGCAGTCTGTCTGTGTTGCCAATGATAAGTAAAACATGGAAGCTGGTTGGTTGGAGGGCAATGAAGGGTGCAGATGAAAAGGATGGGAGAAGTTCCAGTCATGGCAATGTGGTGAATATAAACTGATGAATAAAATGTCAACTTACCAGACACAACTAAAAAAAAAAAAGAAAGAAAGAAAAAAGAAAATGTGTAAAGTAAAATTAAAAATCATAAAGCAAAAATAACAAATGATTAATAGCATGTTTCTCATAAGTATGAAGGAAAATAAAGAAATAATGTAAACATATACTGTACTGTATATGCCCTAGATTAAGATGCTTCTGGTTGACATGCTTAATGTACATTAACACACATAGCAGTCCCTCATAAATCACTGCTGTATTTAAAATGTTACCACATTAATAAAACTCATTCCAACAACTTGAGAATAATATGGTACAACAAAAATAATTTTGCATTACATCCCAAGGTCAGAAATGGAGAGGCATCATGTTTAACAGTCCAAGGTAAATATCGGGTAGACAGCTAGCCATTACCTCAAGATATTAGAGCACATACAAATATATTGATTCATATTTCATTATAGTATTGAATTTACAAATAGTGATAAGATGAAAGAGGGATATTACTCTTCTGAAATAATTTTATACACATCATTTAGAGTCACGTGTCCGGGGGGTTAAATTGCAAAACAATCTTGGTTTGGTTTACAAAGGTCTGAAAATGACCTTTAGGCTAGAAAGTAAATAAATATATTGCTAATTGAATGACATCCCTTATTTAACTGTAAGAAAGGATTTGCTGAAGCTGTAACCTATTCATTTGAATTCATTACATTATTGAGAAATCTAGGGAGATTATAAATAGTGTAGTACATGACAGGGGTTATATTATAAAGTTTAAAAAAATGTTACTGTTAAATTGAACTACTGTAAAAGTGTTATGGATCATGGAATATATGAAACATGTATCTAAGCAACATATTAATCCCATTCACAGGCGGAGAGGCCTGCAACTCACAGAACCGCATTACCAGAAGAACAACTTTAAACAAGGATTAAGATAATGCTGTTATTTATGAAAATTAACTACTGGGGCATGAAAACCACCAACATAACAAAGAAGAAAATCCAATTGAAAGCAGTGGCAATATTTTTCTGTAATACATTTAGTTCTGTTATCTTGTGCAACAGTACAGACATACCCAGGTTTAAGGACACTCACTTTAAGTACACTCGCGAGTAAGGACATATCGCCCAATAGGCAAACAGCAGCTCGCGCATGCGCCTGTCAGCACGTCCTGATCAGCAATACCGGCTCCCTACCTGTACCGAAGCTGTGCGCAAGCGGGGAGACTATAGAGCCTGTTACAAATGCGTTTTTAACATCAGTTATGCACGTATATGATGATTGCAGTGCAGTACATGCATTGATAAGTGGGAAAAAGGTAGTGCTTCACTTTAAGTACATTTTCGCTTTACATACATGCTCTGGACCCATTGCGTACGTTAATGCGGGGTATGCCTGTAGTAGCCTGGAAACTTTTGACAAATGAGCAAAGTGTCTACAGCTGTCATTTCTTTCCATATTCTCTGTATTTAAAACATTACAAGATCTTGATGGCTAACAAACCTGTGTCAAATATATGAATTTTGATTAAGTAGTTTTTTTTACATTTGATTAGTTTATTAAAAATAACGTTTGATGCGCCTCTGCACACATTTCGAAAACTAAATACAGAGGACCCTTGTAAATCTGTAAGAAGCCATCTTTCCCATTGTTCAGAGAGATTTAAACTCCTTTCACATGACTAAGGCCGCGCGCATAGTGCCCACGACCGCGACGGCGATGCGTGACGTAATCTGTCGCCGCTAGCGAAAGTTGTATTTCGCTTTGCGGCTGCGTCGCGGGCGACCAGGCCATTGATTGGTATGGGGCTGTCACATGCGGCGACAGCCCCTGAAAAATCAAATATTCCTGGCTGCAAAAAATCACGACACTGTCGCGCTTACTATTAGCGCATGTGGCGGCGACAATGCATTTGTTTTCGGGCGATGTCGCGTCGCCGTCACCGTCGTCAGCACTGTAAGGGTGGCCTAAGGCTGATATTTTCTTGAGCAAGGTAACACAGCTTCTCAGCATATTGTTTTGGGACCATTTACTCTGCCACCAAAGTCCTACACATTGTAGCTTATTTGTAAGGTGTACCAACCACTCCATGCTTCAAAAATGATACAGTAGCATGTTAGTACAAAAAGGCAACACTATATACACAAAAGTAACAAATTCAAAGTGTATATGTTTTCATAACTGCTGTCTTTAGTCTCAGTGTTGTGCAAAGACTTTGATAAATTGTGCTCTATATCTAGCTGCAAATCTGTTAAACAGACAATGTTATGCTGCACACGACCTTGTAGCATTTATCGACATCAAATATAAAGAAACTGACATATTTCTAATCTTTCTAAAACACAGGTGACTCAACTACAATACAAGAAAACACTACAATAATCAAAGGTTTTAAAAAAAAAACCTTTCAACAAAGATCATTTCGTAGCAGTGCTATGTTAAGGCCATGTACAAGGAGGTCAGGAAGTTGTTCCTTTCATAGCACAAAATCAATACAAAAAGTAAACACTGGTTAAATGATGAAAGACTAACACTAAAACTCAGAGATATGATGCTCTTAACTCTCCCTGTTCAAAAAAAGGACTTCAGATTATCGTCAGAACTTCTGAACAAATACACTAATAATCCATGTAAACAAATTGACGTTTTCTTCCCACAGAATGAAATGTAAAAAAACCATGGACCATATTTACAAAGCGTTGCTCTGCCACAAGACATCTTCCGATGCTTACAGGCATTTTATCGCTATATAAATATGGTAATAATCACCTGTATCACTGTAAACAAATGCTACAATAAACCAGAAGACAAAAAAAAACCCATACCTAATTGTCTTTGCATTATGCGTTTAAAATGGGGAGGTGTTGAAATTACTGTTTGTTAAAGGAATGGTCATGACATTTTTTGCCGACTCCTTTTTTAATGCATTTATAATGGTTATATTTTTATCACGCTGGAATATTTGGGGATATCAGCTTTTATTTAGGAGGATTTTTCAGGTGTGTCAAAGATATGTCAAAGGAAGTAATGTTTTTGCTCTCAATAAAATAAAATCAACACAAATCAAGAGCGGATTTTTGTTTATTATGCTGCTTACAATTGGCTGAACAATTTACAGGACAGACTTAAATCGAACTATGATATTGAATTCTTTATTGAGTTGATCATGTCAAATAGTTCATAAGATTAGGGGATAATAAATGGCAAAATTTGTGGAAAAATTAAGGTGACTGATCTTTGTCACAAAAAGGGAGTCACAACATTGAAAACTGCGACTAGACCAATATTATAGTAGAAAAAACGAATGGCGCACAGCCAGGGAGTCAGGTGTGGAGTAAAAAAACTTTTTCTTTATTGCAGCATAGTAGGAGACAAATTCACCCCCAAGGGGGTGAATTTGTCTCCTACTATGCTGCAATAAAGAAAAAGTTTTTTTACTCCACACCTGACTCCCTGGCTGTGCGCCATTCGTTTTTTCTACTGGACATTTCTGGATTCTGGATCCTTCTTGGCTTGCACGCCGGCAAAGAAACCCTGGAAATGACGTGAGTGGGGCGTTGTGGTTTAGACTGTTATAGTTAAGTCTGACTGTTTAAAAGTCATTGTGTTACTTACAAGTCTTATTTGCCTGCCCACTCCCACTGGTGTCTCCATGGGCCACATTACTTTATTATTGGATGTAGTTGCTGCGGGTTTGAGCACCCCAATTCTCTATCTAGACCAATATTATAGCCTAGACCAGGAGTGGTAAACTCCTGTCCCCAAGGGCCACTTGAGGACTGGAGTTGGCCACTCCTGGACTAGTGGATACTGGGAGAAGGGATGGAACAAAGGGGGTGGGGGGAATCAATTTATTGCATCCCAATTTACATTTATATGATGACATACTTTACAGCAAGGGTAGCAAATTCCAGTTCTCAGTCATTGACTATGTCACTGATTGCGACACTTGTGCGACACTTGTGCCGAAGCAGGTTACGTATGAGATCTTCCTCTCATATTGACCTCACCAGTCTGCCACAATGATCCCCCAAAACAATAAAAATAATTAAAGCAAACATACTTTAAAATCGGTAAATCTTTAAACTAGGTTTTAGTCTACACATCCCTTAAACAATATATCTTTCCACTGATAACCTTCTTAAAAGTAGAAGACAAAATAAATGCAAACTCTCATTGGCAAGTTTAATATGCAACTCTTGATGAATGGTCCATTATGTGTTTTGTTTAATCTGGCAAGTGGGACATGTTCACCCATCTAATTAAAAAATGGATTTGTCTTCAAAATGTGCTACATTTATGTTAACTAGAAATGAGCAGTTTCTGCAGATTTGCACTGAAAATGTATCATATTTTGCCCTTATTTTTTCTTATTATTTTTGCATTTATCTAAAAGAGAGAAACAATTTATTGTGCACAACCCAATGACTAATATTATACTAATATTGTAAATGACTTCCCGTCTTGTCTAATGAACTCCCTTTAGCTAAATTATAAACACACTTGAAATTAAGAATTCAAATAAACCTGTGAATGTAGCATTAACATTTCTACTTGTGTGCACTTTACATACTCATACACGAGGAAAATGCATTTAATGTTTACCATGTTTCCTTGAAAAATATTACAAGTAAAATCTGTGATACATGTATTAAATAAGCTAAAGGACTCATTTCTGATTTAATTTTTTCACACAGGTATATTTGTTTGATTGGAACCCTTCTTTCAAATTAAGCGCATCTGCTATTTATCTTTACTTAACATCTACCTGGTATGAGCTCAATAGGCAGACCCCTCCCTTAATTGTTAGTCAAGTGAATGTGTTAGAGTATTTAAGTGAGTCTATCTTGGCTGTGAGCCATATGGCTGTGTCACCCCAAAGTGTCAAATAAAGTGTGTGTGGAGTTAATACTGGAGTTAGAATTTGAGTTGAATTCTACAATAAGATCTGGACTCTGCACTTCAAAAACTACAACCTTGAACTTGACTTTCTAAATGCTGTGATAATGTGTACTCTTCCTATCCTCCAATACCTGGTTTAGTCTTGCCTCCTTCAACTCACTATGCCCTCCCTATTGCCTTTTCTTTTTAATGTCTCCTCATTCCTTTGTAAACATTTCTGTTCTCTCCAACTTCCCCACACCCTTCCTATCCACATTTCTTCATCTCTCCTCCCCTCCACCTATGTCTGTGCCCATACATTGCAACTTTATTTATACACCTCTTTCCCAACAACTTCCGTACCCCTCAATAAAAAGCACTGCCACAAATCCTCTATTCACACCCTCTTTCTACTCGTTCCTGCTCCTGGGGATATCTCACCTAATCCTGAACCCAGACATAAACACACCTGCTCTCACCCACGCCTCCCTGCCATCTACTCCCATGCAAATGGTGTTAACCTTCTGATTTAATCCTGACCAACCTTAAAACTTGCCACACAAATCAAGCATCCCAATAGCCCATACTCATGGCTATTGTTCCACACCCACAGTCACTCCTACCACCCATTGTAACCAAGCACTGCCATCTTCAGCACTTATTCCCTCACCTGCTGTCTCTGTAAGTTTCCCATCATACCTCTTAGATTGTAAGATCTTCGGGGCAGGGATTTCCTTTCCTATTGTCTGATTTTGCTGCGCTTAATGTATTATTATAATTCCCTGTACTATATTCTTTGTGAAGCGCTGAGTACACTTTTGGCGCTATATAAATAAAGAAATACAATACAATTATGTCACTTAGCAAAGAATTGTAAAACTTCTACAGGTTCCAATAGAATAGTATTGTTCTGCTAAATGTACCTGAATACATTGTTTTATATATTTATTATCAAATAAAATGACAAACAAACCTTACCTTGAACAGTTAAAACGGCTGATGCTTCGGCTTTTCCAACCATATTTTCTGCAACACATGTATATGATCCCATGTCTCCTGCCATAACTTTACGGATTTTCAAGGTATGATCATCACGAATTTCATACCTTTAATAACAACAGAAACTAAACACTGGGAAAGCAATGAAGTAATAATTATTTTTTCTTTAAATATGTATGGGGATTTTTGGGATCCATATTCATAAATGGTGGACATTTTTACTGCATGGTCCTATCTATTCATCTGAGTGATCGATATTCCAAGGTGAAATCTACTATACGACTTTTAGTGAACTATCTCCTTTGTGTAAATGTGTAGTGAAGCCCAGTTCCACTCCTCAACAACATGATCAGTACATCCTTAATGGTGATTGCATGACAGCATATAAAATGTCAATAGGAAATTCTACACACTTGAGTATGTGTCCCTGTAAATGAATTGCGACCATGTATTGCGTGAAAATGAAGTGCACATAGGTATAGAAATGTTTAACTTAAAAGAAAGGTTCTTAAGAAGTACCTTGCTTTTGGCAGATCCCCATCATCTTTTCGCCAGCGAACAGTAGGAACGGGGTCACCTCGTGCCTCACATTTAAACTCAACACTGTCATCTACAGTGACTGCCATGTTACTGGGTCTTCTGACAAAGGACGGTCTTTCTAAAATGAAAAAATAATACTTTTTAATGCCAAAATGATTTTTGTCCTTTGCAGCTGGTCCATGGTTCCATGACCTCCGTGAACCCCCCGGTCTCTGAGATCTTCGTAATATTTTTGTGCCAGTTTTAACACACAAACGACAAATATTGGCCAAGGGATATTAAATATAAAGTCGTGCATTCGTCTCCCGATGATGTTGCAACTTTCGATTGGTTTACTTGCACTTTAATATCTTTTGATGCTATTGGAGACATGTGTGTTTAAGTATTTTTATGCTAATCTTAAACTGATTTGAGACAAAAGTGGTATGTGAGCATATGCTAATTAAGTCAAAGACCTTCCACGTTCATGGACCTGGCATTGTGGGAAGTTCCTCAGGTATATAAATAACACTTGTGGTCACTTTTTTAGATGCACATAATGAATGGAAGGTTATCCATCCCTCCCTCCCCAAATGTTGTGTTAAAACCTCTGCACATTAAGATGTGAAATCAATAAACAGTGGATTCCAGTACTTTGGGCACCCACTCCATTGTGCAGTTACTTCATGTTTGTTGAACTTTCAAATTGCTGCCGGAGTGAGCATGATACCGTGTCCATCTGGAAAGTATAGTGGTGGTTAAAATTGCTCATCGCTCAAGAACCGGGAGCCAGGGGCAACAACTGCTATGGTCCCATATTGAAGGGTCCCATATTGGTCAAAAAGCTGAAAACGTCTCAGGTAGATTTGCTAGGGAAATCAATGTAGGGGTTTTTCCCAAGGCACTGATAATGAGAATCAGAGCTTGATCGCCATTAACTGCAATTGACTTAAATGGCAGGTTATGCTAATCAAGCTCAGATACTCATTATCTGACCTTTTTAAATCTGCACTTTATTCTTCCATTATCTTGCATTGGATCGTGGGGACTTTTATTTTTGGAGAATCATGAATTTTTCAGTGAATTATGAGATATTCTCCCTCACAAATAGTTGGCTACTGTAGTGCCGACGAGTATTCTAAAACAAATCTGGGGCAATCACCAACAAAACCCAGGTATATGCTGATACATGCTGGGTACATGCTGGGTACATGATGCAACATTTCAGTGACATTTCTGCAGACAGACTAATGGCCCATCAGATTAACAGCGGGCATCCCTGGCAGTCCCATTTAAACTGAATGGGACTGCCAGGGACCCCTGCTGTGTTAATCCGATGGGCCATTAGTCTCTGCAGAAATGTCACTGAAATGTTGCAGCATGTACCCAGCATTACATGGATCTTGTTGGTGATAGCCCCAGATTTTCCAAGGCAAGTTTTAGAATACTCGTCGGCGCACCTGTAGTATAAACAGTCCTTTTGCAAACAAAGTGGGAGTTTTGTGAGAGTAGCCTCTTGTTTTTCTGTAAAAACTGACAAGATTACAGACAAGTAAAAAAAAAAAGGCGGTCTCACATAACACTAGTTTTTACACAGTTTACAAATTTAAT
This sequence comes from Ascaphus truei, assembly GCF_040206685.1. NCBI lineage: Eukaryota > Metazoa > Chordata > Amphibia > Anura > Ascaphidae > Ascaphus > Ascaphus truei. The sequence continues at coordinate 46,071,670 of NC_134485.1, forward strand.
TGGCTTTTTTAAACAAATTATCACTCTTTAGATTCAAATTCCTTTTGAATCTATTTGCCCTGTATTATTAGTCTCTGTCTCTGCCCCTTTATAACAATCTTACTCTAACAGTATAAGAGCAACAAGTAGGAAAAATGGAAAGAGTGAGATCTTCGGCCCCTACCTAATGTGGTGAGCAGTGAGGCAATACCAAGAAAAAGAAAAGTTATTTTACCTAAAACAGTAAGCTCCGCTACTTCACTCTCCCTTTCTCCAACCATATTGGTTCCAACACAGACATATTTCCCAGCATCGCTTTTTCGGGTGTAGGTAATCATAAGCTTCCCTCCTCGGATCTGGAAAAAAAAAAAGTTACATTACTGCAGAGAAACTATGCACTTCGAATAGCTCAAATTCAAGCGGAAGACTGCAAGTTCCTATATCCTTTCCCTTCATCATCAATGCCGTGTGGTCAGCATATAATGGATTGGGCCTCCAGTCTTAAAATAACAGTACTTTATTGCATCACCAAAAAGAAAGTACTGTTTTTATTGATGACTGCTCTGGGTGCCCAATCCATTCCATACTGAGCACAAGATATTCATGTTTTAGTCTTTCAGAACACCAACAGTAATGATGTCAACCACTTTGGCTTCATGTTGTAGGTGAGAAGGGCTTAGCAGAAATAGTTTTAGAAAAGTACGCAGTGGCTGGTTACTATAGACTTGCAACCTCTTTTGAAGTACTATCAAAAGTGCTTGAATACAGTACAATTAATAGATAAGGATTAAAAAGCTAGCATAAAAATACATTGCACAGAATAGTGTCTGCCTCAAGTTATGACATCGGTTGCATACGTATAGGGATATTGGAAAACTGAAGTGATAACCCAAAAGGTGTAATTCCCCACCGATATGACCTATTTTGAAAGTGAGCTCCATGTAATGATCTTTATTAAAGCATATTAACAACCTTATGGGGTTTTTTTCTGGCGGTTTTTTATTTCATTTTAATTTTTATTTCAGAAGGCCCAGACCGCAGTAGAGTGGCCACACAAACCACTAATGCTGTTTATTTTCAGCACTGAGCTGTTTTTCATGCTGACAACAACGGATCGGAAATGTTCTTTGAGGTCTACTAACTATTCATTTAGGTTTTGGGCTTATTTATTTTTTACAAATAAAGTGCACTGTTGAAAAAATTTCAGTGAGCAGAAAAAAACTAGAAAGGTAAAAAGTATTGGACAGTATTGTCATTAAATCTTTTAAAAATATGAAAGGGTGACATAACTGGCCAATTTAAAGCATGTTACCATATTACCAATCATGTTCACAAAGCCAGTAGATAGCAATCAGAATGGCTACTGACATTGGCCCCTACCCAGTATGGGTTGAAGCCATCTGCCTTGCTTGGGAAGATTTCAGCTTCATTCATGTTAGGCTCATTAACAGGCAATCTAATTATTCCATTGACAATCACTAAATAAGATGGATGAGCAAATGGGTGAAAAAGGATAAAGTGTTAAGGAAGAAAAAAAAGTATAGAGTTTCACTGATGAACATAGTTTAAGCCCTCAGGGATATACTGTGTCGTGGTTGTTTTGCACTTGATATGAATAACCCTGATACTTGAATACATGGAAATCTTCAAATATGGATATGATTCAAATTTGTATGCAGCGCAAAAAATCTTCAAGATCTTGATAACAGGTCTTGGGGTTAAATTTGTAATATGTGAAGCTGTGAAAATATAAAAGCCATAGTAACATGTTTCAATATGTGCTGATCTATTGGAAAGTAAATTGCAGTAAAAAAAATTGCAATCATTTTAGACTTCAGATTAAACAATGGCTGTAGATGACAGCTATCAGGGAAGAGAATAACAATGTTACTCTGCATCAGCAGGACAGATCCAATGCCTGGTGTATTGTGCAAGATTCTTGAAGTATATGGAATAACAATGAATCATAGAACACTTAGTGTCAATTATTATTTGTTCTAAACAAAGAGATTATTGGTTGCTATAATAACAAATGTTCTTTGCAGAGATAATAGTCAGAGTTGATTATCTGCATTAACTTGATTTGGTGATACTGTCTATGACAAACTTTCTCAAGTAGTCACACAGCAAATGGTTAGAAACAAATGAGTGTGCACTCATATACTGTATCACAAGTTCCCTATTGTGTACCATCTCTCAGAAGTATACAATGTTTAAACAGTAAATATTGAGATTCTGGCCTGTTTCATAGCTCCCCACCCCTTAACTTCCCCATTTATATCTGCTGCCTTAAAAACACATCATTCTTCAGCCTGTAATAGGCACAGGCATAATATGGTAGAAGATATGCAGATTAATAAAAAAACATTTAGAAAATGTTACTTTACCCTTTTAAATAAACTAGAGATTATGATTTGGATATAAAAATATTTCAGTAAAGACTCAATTTAGTCCATCTTTACCCCCAAGTCTGTGATAAAATAAAGTATATGTTCACATAAAGAGTGGTAAGTTTATCGCAGTCACATGTATATTTGAATACTACGTAGTATACTGTAAAACAGTGCTTTCCAACCATGTTTATATTGTGCAAACCTGGCTAGAAAATATTTGTTCTGTGAACCACTAATTAATAAATTGTATAGCGTACTCATCAGTCTACTACTAATAAAACAGTTTGACTGATCCCAAGCAATATAGTTTCCTGAGCTCGAAGGGGAACGCCCCTCCGTGTGTGCAGACACAAGGAGGTTACAACGTCCCACCAAACAATGTCCTGTCGTTATGGATGCAAAGCATTGTGGGGAGTGATTTTGGAAGCTCCTGCTACAATTGACAGCTGTACCACCCATGCCATTGCACAGTTTGGGGCCTTATTAAATGTGAAGTCCCAACATGGGCTCAGGAAAGCACCATACGACTTGGAATTCACCATTCCTTTTTTTTTTTTTTTTTTTTGAGCCCCTTAGAGACACCTCACAAATCTCCTTTTGGGAATGTCTGCTGTACAACATCTTCCACTTGAAGTAGGACATACTTAATAGACCACAAGTCTCTTCTGTCTCTGCTATGCTATGTTAATTGTTTTTTAATCATTGCTCCAAGACATTTTGGGAGATACATTCAACTTGAACAGTAAAAAGAAAATGCTTTGTATGCCAGCCGGGTATTCTATAAATGCTGATTCTTGAAAACAAACCTATCATTAGTATATTGTTTCCTTCTTTCTCTATAACAAACTGACCTTACCACTGGACCACTCCTGCAAATCAGAAATATGTTTGTTTTTAATGTGTCTATTGATATTGTCTGATTTGTCAAGGATAAAGCAGATCATTTAGATAATTTCTTTGAATCTTTACCCAGGACAACTTACCCAGGGGCAGATCTAGTCACCCATGGGCCTTAGTATAAGTAACCCCCTTCCCCAACCCCCAAATCCCCCAGGACCTTAACTGTGGAACTCGTGCAACTGAGCTGCATTCGAGAGAGCCAACCGAGACGGTGATTGCGGACATTGGACCCAGCGGGTAGGGCATGCAAAGGGGATCTGCAGAGTGGGGAGTCTTTAGAAAGGCCAGAACGTTGTTCCAGCTGGTAACAAACGTTCCGGAACAGCACTCCGGCGCATAGAGGATAGGCCCCTGAAGGTGGTGGATCCAAGTGAAGCTGAACCAGCTGCACATATGGTTGTTCCACCACTGCATTCAACCAAGTAGAAAGAAAGTGTAGAACACAAAAAATGCATGAATATCAAAATCTGACCAATGAGTTTTGATATACATTTATTCTGACAATGAGCCTAAAAAAGAGCTTGTCATTATATGGTATAGGTTTTTTGTATAATGTATTTTGTAAAAAAATAAAAATAAATTTAAAACAAAATAAGAAAAGTTTTTTTGTTGATTTTTTCCCCTCCCAAAGAGTTAGTTTCCTTATTTAGACGTCCATCAGAATCCAAAACGGCAGTGGCATATTGTACATGTTTTAATTGAATTATTAAAATAAAGTAATTTGACGCATGTACAGGGGAATAACAGAAATATTTCACATATCAACTAGGGTAGAGGGAGGGCAGTCCAGTGCAAACATATTTACAGGATTTCAACATGGAGCCGTAAGTGCTAGATAGTGCTGCTGCCATCTAGAAGGTCCTATTTCATAAACTGTCTTCCTCTTGCTTAGGAAGGAACATCCAATCATTTAAGATCAATTCATTTGAGGGCGGTTTAAATCTTCCTGGGCAAGGGGAAGACTGTTTCACAGCATATGTAATAGGGGCCAGAGTCATTCAACCCTCCACCGTTGTTTCCCTTCTTGAAATACTGATCTTGGCAGTTTGGCAATGTCAAATGGCTTTGTTTTGTTAAATTATGAGGTGATATACAAGACATATTTATGCCTGTGGTCAGACATGCCACTGCATCCGGAGCATAGACAGGACAGACGGGACACAATGGAAGCTAAAATTGACCTCCGTATGGGGAGGATGGACCAAACGGCGAGGGACATGGCGGGAATGGAGAGCGACATTGATTATCTCTATTAGATTATAGATGCATAGCAGCAGGAGAGAGCAAGACGACTGACATCTGGAGATGTAAGGAAACACAAGCAACATCCCTGAAAGCGATGAAGAAATTGAGGGTATGAGCCCCGGTGATACAGGGATTGACCTGTGGTACTGTGTCATCCAGGAGCAGTTATCTGTGTCTGACCTCCAAAGCCCACCTAAAGCACCACATAAGTTAAGATGCATCATTATAAATGTTCGTGGGGATCCAATAGATGACTTTCCAGTAATACCAGGGGACACTTTGCAAGCATACTGTAAGTTACACACAGCAGGGATCAGCCATGTCGATTTGCGCAGCTAATATTAAAGCACCATGTGACTTTTGATAGTTATTCCCAGTAGTACAAACATGTGAACTTTGACAGCTCCAGGGGCGAGAAAGCTATTCCCAACAACTTGGAGAGCTATTTTACAAGAACTTGGGAAACAGTATAAATACAATGCTGCAGAATTCAAGATTCAAGACAGTGAAAGACACAATCAATGGACTTTTACGGAATCAGAGAACTGTGGGCTGGTGTAATCAGTGAATGAAACTGATGATAGAAGCATATTTTTTTTTAATAAAGCAGTTTTTAATATAGTAATTTATTTTGTTTATCTTGTTTTCCTCTTTTTTGAGGCAAATTTGGCAGGCTGATAAATATCAACACAATATTTGTGTAGGAAACATATCCAGTGATAAAGGATAATTAAGGTAATATATGCGTTTCATTCTATTGGCAATTCAGAACAGTTCTAGTAGGACCCGCATATCTGTTCCATGCAGGTTGCATAGAAAACACATGCGTAAAAATTCTATGACCCGCCAATGCATCTATTTCTTCTCGATTATTATTATGAAAAATTAACAATCTCACAATTATTTTACAAGAGAAAGAGGACAAGTGACAGCCAGAAGAAGATGTCGGTTGAAGAAGATTGTGTTATTATAAGAAGATTGTATTATTTCACAAAGTCTTTGTTATTTATCTCAAAACTGTCATTTACTCTAATAAAAAAAGTAATTCTTAAAAAAGGCTCATTTGTCATCAGAAGTATTTTTATGGGAAAAAGAGGTGGGTTGCATTGAAATGAATGGGATATTATGCAGTATCATATGAAATTAATGGGAATAAGGGCTGGGTAAAATCATATTTAGATTAGAAACACACACTAGCGACGCCTATTGTTACTGCTGAGTACTGCGGACGCCGCTAAACTTAATTTTTGTTAAATTTTTGGGGACGCGGCGCAGTTGGGGCCGCAGGGATGCAAACGAAAAAAAAATGCTGGTTAAATGTCGGGGATTTAGCCTTTGCTTTTCGCGGTAACAAAAACAGTAAGTCTGGCCACATCTGTACAGTAAACAGGATGAATAATAACACAACGGTAAGATGGAGAAAAGTGCAGGACGTGACATAGAGAGATTTAGAAAGATTTCATCAGCAATGAACATGCCAAAGTAGGTCAAAAGTAGGTATACTTTCCTTGGATGTAAGAACTCATTTACATCATTTATTTATGCACAATTTGAATCCCAAAGAGTTTTTATAGCACCAGTTTTGGGACATTGTCCTATCTATTCACCACATCTCATGCAGTGATTGGCAGTTAGTGTTTGCTCATCTCATGCAGTGATGGGCAGTTAGTGTTTGCTCATCTCATGCAGTGATGGGCAGTTAGTGTTTGCTCATCTCATGCAGTGATGGGCAGTTAATGTTTGCTCGTCTCATGCAGTGATTGGCAGTTAGTGTTTGCTCATCTCATCCAGTAATGGGCAGTTAGTGTTTGCTGATCTCCATTTCTTGGGAAAATATTAGAACCATATTTCAGATATAAATCAACAAAAATGAACTCACAATTTATGAAATCCTACTAAATCAAAAAAATACACTGAATTATCCCGGGAAATAATATTAAGAACATAAGTGAAACTGCGGTATCATCATTTTAAATCAATGTCCTTCTGTATTTTCCTTAAGATGACAGAAATAAAATTACTAATTAGTTTCATGTGAACAAAACTAAAAACAGGTTCTCTAGGGAGTAACCAAATTATTGACTTAACCCAGTTTTGACTCAAATGATTCATGGGACATATGTTAATCACTGCAGGGTTATTGTTTGTTTTTTGCTATTTCTATAAGGGAAACTAATTAAAACTGAGTAGTGTTTAAAGTGATGAGATGGATCAAATGCTATTATTTACATTTAATTTGTAAATTCTATTTGTTTAGGTTAAATGAATAGCAAATATAACTATTTTTAAATGTAATGTAAGAAAAACCCTAAAACATCTTAAATAATTTAACGCAGTCCTGTGTAGCCCATTCTGACATCTTAACAGAAGAGAGCAAGTTTCTATTAAGAACATTTTAGAATGTGCATGCAGGGCCGCTGATAGGGGGAACAGCTAGGACTGCTGTCCCGGGCCCGGTGTGTTAGGTGGCCCAGCCCCGAGCCTGCACATTAATTCCCGGTGGGGCCTTGAGATGCAACAAGAAGCACAGAGGGGAAATCCCTGCCTCTGCAGAGCCTTCATATGTTGGTGGGGCCTGGGTCAGGGGGCAAGGTCTCAAGTAGAGCAGCGTGGGGCTGGAGCTGCAGCCTGAAAGACAGGCTGAGAAAGGTGAGAGGGAGGGAAGGAGTTAAATCAGGGTGGTAAAAACAGACATGAAATGGAAGGAGAGAGAGAGGCATGAGAGAGAGGCATGAGAGAGAGAGAGATAGAGAGAGGCATGAGAGAGAGAGAGAGTTATGAGAGCAACACAAGAGAGGCGCGAGAGAGGCGCAAGAGAGGCATGAGGGAGAGAGAGAGGCATGAGGGGGAGGGAGAGAGAGGCATGAGGGGGGAAGAGAGAGGCATGAGAGGGAGAAAGGATTGAGAAATGGGAAGGAAAAGAGAAAACGTTGTAAAAAGATAGGTCAGATTGTTAGAGAGGATGACAGGGGAAATACTTTGGGGATTAAATAAAGACATGCTAGAGGGGGAGGAGAGAGACATGCTGGGAGGGATAGGAGAAAGACATGCTGGGGGGGAGAGGAGAGAGACATGCTGGAGGGAGGAAGAAGAGAGAGACATGCTGGAGGGGGAGAGGAGAGAAAGACATGTGGGGGAAAGAAGAGAAATACATGAGGGGAGAGCAGAGACACAGAAGGGGAAAAGATGAATGACAAAGGATGTAAGAGAGAGACACTAGGGGGAGAAGGGGAGAGAAAGATACTACAGGGAAAAGGAGAAAGACACACGGGGGAAGGGGGTACAAAGAGACATGATGGGGCAAAGTAGACCGAATGTGATTGTTCTAACATTTGCAGGGCCCCCATTCTTCAAGTTTTTCCTGGGACCCCAAAATTCTGTTGGCGCTCCTGTGTCCATGATTGATTTACATACAAAATACAAAAACAAACGAAGCAGAGTGACTTCTCAAATAGCCTTGAAGGAAAAAAAGAATCTTAAATGGTGCTATGCCATAAGACTCCTCCCTGCACTCAAAGACACCTTGCAACCCATTCACTTAGGGTGAACTTGCAAAAAACACTGCTTAGTACACATGGCCCTGTACACCATATTCCTTTCAAGTTATTTGGAGAAGTAAAATAGGAAAAAGGAAATAGCCAACAAAAAGCTAAATTTCTCAGGCCCCAGAGCGGTAAAGCTCCAGGGAACGCTATGGTCCTAAATTGGGGTGAGGTGGGGTATAAAGTGGAGGATCTCCTGCTTTAAGTACCTGAGTATTATTAAGCTGCACCTACAAGTTACTGTATATCAAACCCTAACTTTATTTAATCTGTCTGTGACTAGGGGGCTATGCACTAAGCGTTCATAAAAAACATCGCCGGTTAATTTAAATCGCCGTTTTTTTGAGCATTGCTATCATGGTATTCAGAAAGCCTCGATTACCTGTGATAGCAACATTCCCAAAACGGGTGAGTAGCTAGCGCGTGAAGATCGCCTCCCTGAAAAGGCCTTACTCTGCGATTCCTTTCAGCTGCAGAGAGAGCTGCTCAGAGAGAGCCACCTCTCCCTATGCAAATCTCGCCCAAAATGGCCCGTGGATGTCTATGGGCCCTCGGGTGGACCCAGCGGGTGTCTGGGGGTCCTCAGGTGGTCCCCACGGGTGCCTGTGGGCCCTCAAATTGTCCCCGCAGGTGTCTGGCGGTCCTCAGGTGGTCCCCGTGGATGTCTGTGGGCCCTCAGGTGGTCCCTACAGGTGTCCCATGGTCCTCAGGTGGCCTCCGTGGGTGTCTGGGTCCCTCAGGTGGTCCCCGCTGGTTGTCCCCGCGGGTGTCCGGGGGTCCTCAGGTGGTCCCTGCATGTGTCTGGGGGCACATGGGTCCCTGCTGGCCTGTAGTACCAATCACATGTCCCAAATTTTTTTACCAATATATTTATATAAATACACCCCTACATATACAGTACTGTAATGGGCAAAATTACTATTATCCAGATATCAACCCCCACCACTGGAATGTTAATGAGCCAAGAGGACACAAATATCTTTTTGTTCACAGCTGCAGCAGATTCAATCTCAACCACCCCAGTGTACATCTGTGTTGCCCCAAAGGGGACAGCCTTTGGCGCAGCCAAAGGGCAGCCAAAGGCTGCCGTTCGCTGATGTTCGGTGATGTTAAAGCTGCTCTATTTCAATCTGCAACTCATAAGCCCTTTATCCCTTGTACCCCATTTTCCAACTCTATCTATGCATGAAATGTCTGTGAATTCACTGTATAACCCTGTTCTTTTAATGTAACCATGTACTTTTTATAACTCTGTGCCCAGGACATAATTGAAAATGAGAGGTAACTCTCAATGTATTACTTCCTGGTAAAACATTTTTATAAATAAATAAAATATAAATATGGATAATAGCTAATTTGCTCATTATTACATCAAACAGTAAATTAGCCTGCCAGCATAAATAAAGTAAATACACCTTTCTACTTACCCCTGCCATCATGAAGGGTGTCCTCGTTAGCATAGCACAGGGCCATGTCCTCCGTTGACAGAAAGAATACAAGAACAAAAACAATCTAATGGCCCCTAAACCCTTATTCACCTTAGCGGTTAATAACCTCTATAGTAGTTAAGGGGTTAACCAACCTTCCTCCGCTACCCACCCGGGAGGTCTAAGCACCCACTTCGGGACCACTATACCCACCCTGTACCCATTGATTGACATAGTGGTACATCATACCCAATAGCCAAAGCATTTTTTGGGCAAATGCTTTTTTCTATTGATTGTTTTATTATAGTTTTCTGTTTATTGTTTGGCTTACATTGTTTGTAATTTGGATGGCTTATTTTTATTTAATTTTCCAATGGATTAGCATTTTTAGCATTTGTGTTGCCTAGTGGTTTAATTAATTAATTAATTAATTAATTAATTGATTTGTTGGGTAGTGTTTAAAATGAATTAATTGTTTGGTTGGCTAGTGCTTTTATTTATTTAATTGTTTGATTGTCTAGTGCTTGTATTTATTTAATTGGTTTGCTAATGCTTTTATTTATTGTATTGGGCTGTTTAGATGCTTGTGAATATGTTTTATTATTGTGTATTTGTGGCCTTCATGGTTTGTTATTAGGGTGAACATTGAGTGCCATAGTGGCTTATCATGCCCAACTCTGACCCAGCTTACGTACGACCATCCTGATCACTACAACCCTGACCGTGGCTACCCTCACAGCGACAACTCTCCACTCTCCTATCCAGACCTTGGCAAAGTACCCCAATGATCCGCTTCTGTCCAATCCAGACCTGGCAAGTATAACGACTATTCTACCTTCCATACTCCTGACCAAGCTAGGCAGACTAATCTACATCCTAGGCACAGCCGCGTGGCTGTGGGTTGGCGTTTCTCAATTCACTACCTCAGCACCGCGGTCACGCTTCGTTTGGGGTGAGCTACGCATTACAATATATACACACACACACACACATATATATATATATATATATATATATATAGTGATCTTAGTGTAACAGTGTTTCTCCCCCGTCCCCCAATCGCAGATCAGGCCAATTACTGGGTGTTTGTGATGCATACCTACTGGTAACAGGAGGGCTGAGTCATCCGCAGTAACTTTGGGACTTCAAGAACAGGCTTCTGGAGTCAATACCCTACGATATACTTAGCAGTACAGCGCCTCCATCTGCCGTAGGTTCCAGGGTTATGGAGGCGATCTCCCATGGTAGAATCGTAACTCTCCCCCAAGTTAGATCACACACCAGGCAGGAGGTATATTGCAAAACAGGAACGGGTTTATTACTACTCTTAGTGCAGTAAGGTACAGGTACTCAGCAGTCACCTGCCGGAACACAGTCTCGTATATAGCTCTCAGGTATCACCGGAGATAGTCCCTGGACCGTCACTACGAGCGTAGGGCACCCGCAGCCATCCTAGCTCTTCCCCACCTCCCTTGCGGAGGCAGAGGTATACTCTACTCCTCCCCGGAAGGAAGAGCACATTGGAAGGCCCCAATCTCAGGCTCCCAGTCGTGACCTGCCTTCCTCATGGGGAAGGAACAACCAACAACTTTAGGGCAGTCCTGCCCTTAAGTACAGCCAGAGGGCAGGCATCCCGTTGCCCCAGCCACAACAGGCTATGCCACCCCTTGCTGTCACTCAAGCACAGCACCAAGGACAAAGGGGGAAAACCCATAATAACTACTGGCTGACCTGTAAATACCAGGGTTTACTGCCAGCCCATTGGGTAGATTTAGTAACCAGGGGGTACCCCGTTACACTAGTATGTATGATCAATGAAACAATCAAACTAAGGTACAGTAGACACCCATGCATAAATAAACTGAATGAATTATAATCAGTGGTTGACAAATCACCAAAAAATCTACTCGCCACACAAAAAAATCTACTCGCCACCTAGTACCAAACGTGTGCTGCTTGGGCCAATATTTACTCGCCCGGGGGTTAAATCCACTCGCCCGGGGCGAGCAAATGTATAGATTTGTTGAACACTGATTATAATGATTTGTTAATAGGTTAAAACATTGTTTAATAACGTGGCATCATATAAGTGATATATATATATATATATATATATATATATATATATATATATATATATATATATATATATATATATATATATATATATATAGAGAGAGAGAGAGAGAGAGAGAGAGAGAGATAAGTGGGAGTGGGTAAATAAGAAACTGACTGTGAATCTTGTTTCCCCAATAATAAAGTAAATAGATTTATCCAATCCCACTGCATGTCTAATGAACATGTAGTAAAACAAAGAGCATAACAATGGAGAGATAAAGCAGAGATCTGGGAAGTGAACACCATCTTAAACTTTAGCTTACATAAGTTAACAAATATTGCCTGGACATTTTTCAAAAATAATTTAACACAGAATCTACTCAACTGTTGTTGTTTTTAAAATGGACTAATTAACTAATTTCAACGTGTTGAATAGAACACTGGCAATTTGGTTCTGCTTGCAACTGCTACTTTAAAGCACACTAGCCCAATTAACACAATGTAAAGCTAACGGACTTCAAACAACTAATGAGGTGATGAAGTTTAAATAAAAATGGAAGAGTCTATAATAAATTTACAATTCAGGCAATACCATAGATGCTTAAATTAAGTGTTTATATTAGGCAGAACTGTCAAACAATTAATTAACAACAGAATGTTGCTATGAGAACTGTCCTCCAAGATCAATGCAGCTAATTGGACTTTAAACTAAACTATGAGGAAAAATAGTTAGTGTCCTGTATGTCTTTTAGTAGAATCAAAACAATTGTGAACAATTGGTTTGAAGTTTACCATCTCATGATCAGTAGTAGATGAACTTAAACTGAACTTGCTGTCTGGTATGTCTACATTTCTCTGCCCTTAAGCATGTTAGTTGATTTAAATGGTTTGATACACAGGAAGCCTTTCAAAAATCATTCACCCCAATGGTATTCATGCACCTCTAAGGTTATCATCCAAAAGCAAGTGAAGCTAATTATCTGCCACACACATAATTTATCTACAATGAAGAACAGTGGGCAAACTATGCTTGACCAAGATGACATTAAAAGGCATGTCTGTTCCTTTCTTCTGCATGCAAACACCTTAGAAATGTTTAAATCAGCACATAATTGATCACAACTGAATTTAAGGTACTTGTTGGATTTGATCACTTCGATGAGCCTACAAAATGTTTTCATTCTCACAAATAATTATTTTACATTGAACATGGGTCAGTTTAAAGTTTTAGTATTGGTCCTGGAGAAGTACGGGTTGTTGAGATGCCTTTTTGGGAACCACATACGTGTTCCCCTTCTGATTTCTTAGGTCAGTTAAATGTTGGTGCTTGTCTCACTAACAATGTGCCAAAGAGTATTAGAAACATGAGGACCTGTCTGATAGCCATCAACATTTTGCCACTAGCACCATTTTACATAATATAGCATTACTTACACTTATTAGTATATTCATGCATAAGGGTTTCTGCTTTTCCGTGGCCCAGAAAAGGCCTTGGTATGAAGATTTACATTTACAGTAATAAAATAAAAACAAAAGGGAGTATGCTGCATTTAGTCAATAGCTATATAATGCAAAAACCAAGGCCAGTCATAAGGTCTCAGATTTGGAAAGCATTACATGTGTCATGATGTCTAATACAGCACAGGGATGTTGCCATGCTCTAACAAAGCGGTGCGTAAACTGAGGGGCGCTAGATTTTCTGGGGGGGCGGGGTAGTTATAGAGGTCCTGTACTCTCCCCCTCGGCATTTAAATGAAATGCCAGGGGCCACCCAAGGCCTCTATAACCCACTTACCTTCCCTACTAGCAATGCATGATGGCACATTACCATGGCAACGTGATGTCACATGACGCCGTGGTCGAGCAGGGGGAGAGGGGACGCGAGGCGCCGAGGAGAGCAGACATGGGTACACATGGGGAAAAGTCTGTGCACCCCTGCTCTAACTCAAGGTTGGCCAACTCCATTCCTCAAGGGTCACCAACAGGTCAGGTTTTATGGATATCCCTGCTACAGCACAGGTGGCTAAGTTCTTGACTGAGCTACTGATTGAGCCACCTGTGCTGAAGCAGGGAAATCCATAACACCTGACTTGTTGGTGGCCTTGGAGGCCTGGAGCTGGCCACCCATGAGTTAGAGCAGGGGTGTGCAAACGTTTCCCCATGCGTACCCCTGTCTGCTCTAACTGGTAAAGAAAACAAAGACTGACATCTCATCATAGACAAAGTGTGTATGTTCTCCTACCCTAAAATTCTTCTTTGCCCTCACCACATCAGTCATTCCCTGTCCTTCTCATCTTATTTATTTTTTTGCTGGCGTTACATGGGGTGTCAATGAGTAACAGAGAATACTCCTAGCAATACCTTTAGGATTTGTGAAGTAGGAGTAAGTCAAAACAAGTAAGTGAAACTTCCTTCAATCACTCACAAACTCAGTCGCAGAGATGGCAAGGCATTATCGCAGAAATAAAAGGTGAGGTGTGCTGCATATTTTTTATGTGCATCAATATGACAATATAAACAAAAAGTTAAGTATCCCAGTATATCGGACAAAACAAACAGAAAGATTCCCTCATGAATGCACTCAAAACGATAAAGTATGGATACTGAGGTATAAATAATTTTTTTTATTAAATATCAATAATAAAAAATTAATTTTACAGAGGGGCGTGGTAAGAGGGTCCAGAACCACCCCCTAATCATATACCAAAAGAAACTTCCACCTAGAACTAATGAGGAAGGAAACCTAAGGGAACACGTGTATGTATATTACCTTATGGTATATAAGCTATAGTACATAAATATTAATTCCAGAGGAATAAGTAACTGCATAAAGTATGGCAGTACTATTTTCAAAAAAAATGGTAGGGTACTGTGATGACCTCTACCAGTACGGGGTCCAGAGGAATATAATCAATAGCAAAAAATAAATACCAAAATGGCCAACCTAAAATACAAAACTAGTGTAACGTAATAGTGTAAATGTATAACAACGTATGGTCACAACACAAACACACACCGGTGAACAATAATCACCTACATAAATGTTAGCCGCATAATCCATATATAAATGAAAAAGCATAATAAGAGGATGGGATCCTATAAAGGGCTAGCATATATTATGCATTTGTAAAGCCCAGAGGCACGGTTGAAAGACCGTATCCAGTTACAGCCTCCTAAACCACATCAACAGTATACATTTAGAAAGTATATAAATGGTGAATAATATGTACTGAGTAATATGGTAGGATCACCACAGAGAAATGACAGAAGATAATAAGTATCGCTGTATAATCCTCAAAGTAAGGGCAAACACTTAATTAGTATGTATAGTAAAGTGTAAAAACACATGTTGGTGATAGGTGAATGCATTAGTATCGTGGCACCCACAGTATATATAGTGACCAGAGTATAGACTATTAGAAATCACGCGCATGGTATAAGAACATAAGCAGCAGTAATCATTGTTGCTGCTAGTAACCACTGTTACAATAAACCAAAGTACCCCTAATAGACCACATTAGGAACATGGTAGCACTGTGTTGCACAAGGGAGAAACTTTGAAACACTGTACTTAGCTTTGTGTCGGTATACTGTGGATTCTCTTCCTGCCCGTTTGGGAGACAGAGGCTCCGATAACAATGTAGCTAGCAAGTGTATCCACCGGTGATGCGGAGTGACGTCATGCCGTTGAGTCACCTGCCAGTATATCCTTAGCATAAATCATTTATTTGAAATCTACAAATGTTACATTCTAGTCAATGGAAAAGGTGACACATGCATACATACAACAAATGGGCACATGTTACTGATATATGTATATTGCTTATATACCCTTATCTCCTGGGTGATCTTCATACAAAAGCATGGTATTGCCTCATTCTTTTTGATACCACTTCAAAAAGAAATATGATATTTACCATGATAACAATAAGCACATGTTGGAGGCACCATCTGTTCAGCCAAGAATACTGTGCAACCTACTTACAGTGTATTTTGAAGGGCATAAAAATGATTTCACATTATACAGTATGTGCTTGATCTTATTCCTTAGTTGTGGTTTCTAAACATAACATGATGTACCATTAAAAACACCATATTTGTATTCCATTCAAAAATGAATGGCAGTTATAACAATATAAGATATGTTTTGTTCTTTCCATCTCATTAATTCACTGAATTATGCTAACAGCATAAAAACAAGCAACAGTTGTGTTAGCTGGTTGAGGGCCCCAAGCAATACGGAGAGGTCTATAACCCTTTCTCAACCTTTAACTAATAAGTTAGCAACGTAGTTATTGGGTTCCCTTTTTCACTGAATGAAACTGATGTTTCTGTGTAATATGTAAATATATGGAAGCATAGTAAATGCTAGGAAAACCCATACATAGTTTTAGCTCACTTTTTTTTACAAACTAATTAAAAACATAATTTAAAATATTTTTGTAAAAAAACAATTGTCAAAAATTGTGAATCACCTACAGTCGATTTATTCTCTAAAAACATGTAATGAATGACTGCAGCATTAATACAAAAATATAACAAATATTGTCTGCTAAAAACTGGGACTAGATCAAATAAAAGATTATGATGTGTATTATCTTAACTACTATATAGAAAAGGAGATAAGTCAATCTCATGAACTGAGTAGGGTGACAGGAAAGGCTGAGAAAGTTCTGAAGATACATATAGTTGATGGAGACTGTGATATGAACATGGGAGAAAGAGAAGGTGAGGTCAAAACAGTGAGACTTTCAGATTGGTACGTCGGCGCTTGGCCAGCATTTCTAACATAAGAAAAACCTGTCCACGTGGAAGTGCATTGAGGATGCAATGTAGTAAAAGGCCACCAGGCTGGAAATTCAGATAAAAATACAACTCCCAGGTCCCGTGCAATGTTGGACTAACCAACGTTCTGGTTGGCACCTATTTAAGATGAGGAAGGGCAACACTGCTTTTGTTGCAACTTTTCCTGAACAATTAATTCTCCTGTTCCCATTGTCTCTCAAGCTAAGTATGTTTGCCTGCTTGTTTGCCTGCTTGTCTGTGTTGCCCTTGGATTGTACTGGACTCTGTTGCTGCCTCACCCATCAAACTATAGCACTGCTTCTCTGTGTATGACCCTATATAGCTGCTTCTCCGTGTATAATCTGTACTGGACTATGCTTTTGCCTAACCCCCAAACTATATTGCTGCTTCTCTGTGTATGACCTTGGATCTGTTTTGAACTTCGCCTTTGCCTAACCCCTCAAGTAGACTGCCCACTGACCTGTGAATGACCTCAGATTGTTTTCACTTTGTTCTGATTAAACTCCTTTTCTATCAATCTTCCTTTCTCAGTCTCTGTCATCTCCAGCGTTCTCAGTGAGACAAAGATAATGGAACATATTTTGTAAGCAATGTTCAGCCAGAAGACACCACTAAGCCTATTCAAACGAATGGTCTAGAACAAAACAAAAAGCTCAACCCCCATAGTGTAGTATTGAATATATAAAATAGAACGATACAAAAAACTTAAGGTATCACACTTACAAACAATCATTGAAGATACACGTTGTAGAGTAATGACTACACAAATCTTTGCTGGTCTCTGAAAGTGTTTTCCCTGTCCTACAGGTGCTGTGTGGGATGCTGCATTTGATGACTATGTGCACCACTCGTCTCGTCAAATTCGGCAGTTGGCTACTTCATCAGCCAATTGCTATGAAACATGTTGGGTTATATTCAGTCTCTTTCCCTATGAGAGCGGAGTCAAGATCTCCATTGATTCTGTGAGGAGGAGTTTGAACACTGCTCAATTTGATGAGATAAGTCGCGCGCATAGCCATCAGACAGCGTGTGACGTCAGATGCGATGTCCCACACAGCAGATGCAGGAAAGTGCAGACGCTTTCAGAGACCAGCAAAGATGATTTATATATTAAATTTAATGTTGATTATGTTGATTTATATATTAAATACTACACTATGGTGGTTGTGCTTTTTTGCATTGTTTTCTAGATTGTTTAACTGTCACAGAGGTGGAACTGAACTTTTTTTTTAAAGAAGCAGCACCTATCTTTGGACACTATTTGGACACATTCTGTGGTTTTATATTCTTCAGTTTTGTATTTTTGATATTTGTATTTATCATGTTGCATTTATTGATCATTTAGTGTTGTTACTGTAGATGCATAGTTATACATTTTGGAGCTAATTGTATCGCCTTTTCAATTGGTATTCAACAATATAACCTTTATCTACTAGTTTAGAATATATTTTAGTCCACAATCACATGTAAACATTTTTATTAATAATATTACATTTTTACCAACTACATGTATGAGTTTGAGCACACTTAGTGTTAGCATTAAGAGCATTGATTTTTAGAGATTTTGTATTCAAATGAATGGTCTACAATGGCATAGCATTGCTTAGTAAATATGCCTCAATATGTACAACTATTCTGCTCCAGTCTAGTCACAGTGAGTTCTGTTTTTGTTTTAAATAGAGCCATATAAAATGAGGTACAGAAAAGCCCTTGAGCCGAGAAACACAGGGATTTAATAAAAATGACCAAGTAGAGCAATTTAAGATACACAATTGTAAACATTTAAAATGAGGCAGCTCAAATGACATTGTAATGGAGTTGAACTGGTGTCC
Source organism: Ascaphus truei (assembly GCF_040206685.1). NCBI lineage: Eukaryota > Metazoa > Chordata > Amphibia > Anura > Ascaphidae > Ascaphus > Ascaphus truei. The sequence goes on from NC_134485.1 coordinate 46,089,852, forward strand.
ATTGAGACCAAGACCATGTGTATTGGGAATGTATTTTAATCATTTCCCCCCTGCAATGCTTATATTATCGCTTGGTATAGTCAAGAATGAATGTTCTGTAGATAAGCCAGTCACACATCAGAGTATGAGAGACATGAATGAAGCGGAGGAAAGTTTGAAGAGGGCAGCAGAAATTCTTCAAAAGCTGATTTCACAGCTAGTGAATAGTGATCCAATTCAAAGGCAGTCAGATGCAAAGGGCTGCTGGAGTTATTAGCATGGGATAAACATCACAAAGTCCGGATCCAAGAATATGCTACAGTGTATGGTGGCTATTAACTGAAAATGAAGTACATGTAAAGAGCGGTATTGCATGATAGCTAAGTTAAAACAGCAATACTACATTTCCCCTGTTTCTTCTTATTTTTAGAAGTAAAGCATGTGACAATGTATAATTCTACATTCTTAAACTAGATCTCAAAAAGGTGTATGTCAGGGGAAGTGGATATGACTTTCTAAATGGTTGCTGTAGCAACCAAAGGATGATCAGTACATTAAAAATATCATTAGGACGGGGGAAAAAATGCAGACAGTGTTATCAAACACTACAGAACTGATTTATTAAAAAAAAAAAAACATATAGGATTTTTCGCGTTTTCCTGCTTTAAAGCTAAACACTGGTCTTAATGTTATTGCTGCAATATTGTATAAATAAGAAAGCTGAATAATACTGTAGGTAATTAAAAAAAAATGTTGGATCAAATTTCATAGATAGTTCTAACAGCATGTAAAATTAAATTCACATTGATAAGAACAATCCCATCTCACATATATATGTAACAGTGTTTCCCCCATCCTCTGGGAGATCTGTCTATTACAGGGCGTGCAGTGCTGGGTACCTACTGGTTCACAGGATGCTGAGCTTTCCGCCGGTTGTATAGGGAAGACAGGACAGGCTTTTGGGGTGATGTTTAGTTTATCTCTCGGTGGTTCAGATCCTCCATCTCATGCAGGCTCCAGAAGTGCCAGAGACAATACCTGCATGAGAACCCTCTGATATTCCCCATGATAGATTGTAGTCTCAGGCAGGAGTATATTTTACAAAACACGAACAGCTTTATTCGGCAACTCACAGTATACAGCATCCAGAATAGAGTGCTTAACTGATTCACTTATCTTCCAAGCCTCAGGATGGACCCTGACTCAACACCCAGGCATGGGCCCCAAGGATCGGTCCTAACTCTTCCATACTCCCTCGTGGAGTAGTAAGTATAGTCCTCACTCCCACTCCCTTGAGGGAGGGGATGGAAAGTGGCCAGAGCCCTGCGCACACTCTTCCATGGGACAGTCCCTCTCAGGGGAGAGACAACTGACTAAATTTACATGTGCTGCCCCTTAAGTACCCTGGGGGAGGGTCCAAGGTCTGAGCCCACGATTGGGCACAACACAGGCCTAGTCCCGCCTCCCTGTCACTCAAGGGAGCTGCTCACAGCAGGGGAAAACCCGGATTGGGCCTAACACTGCCTGCACTGCTACAGGATTTACATGCTAGGCAGGGCAGATTAGTAGCCAAAAACAGACATGGCTACATATAAAAAAAAAATCTATATTGATTTAAACATTTTGTGCCATACTTAATAAGTGGTGCTAAGCAATGACACCATAAGACATCACACAGTTTATAACACCATAAAACTGTTTATTAATTTGTTTCTTATAGTTTAGCATTGTTAAAATATGGCCTTTTGGAGCAGGTAATATAATGAATAGAGATGTGCAAAAGTTTCGCCCAAGGTGGTGGAAAAGGATAAATTTGCCTTTTTTCAGCCGAAAAACAAATTGCAACGTTGTTAAGCGTTTGCACGCAATTCATCAAGGATTGCGTCAATGTGCATTGCAATATCAACAAACTTGCTAATTTGCAAAGTCCTCTAACTTCCCTAGATTCACTTCATGCTTAGACAATGAATAGAGCACAACACCACATTTTGCTCACTGTATGGTGAGATTTCACTGGAAGCGTGTAAAATCTAAGACTCATTTCTCTACATCAGGGGAGCACAATCTTGTTCCCTTGCGCCCCCCTGCCGGCTGTCCTCCTCTCCGCGCGCCCCCTTCCTTCCTCCTCTTTACCTTGGTTCGCGGCGTCTGGGCATCATGACATCACATTTCCATAGCAACATGACATCACATGACCCCATGGCAACACGTCTCCAGATGCCGGCTGAACCACGGTAAGTAAGGTTTAAAGAGGCCTTCGCAGCAAACCCGGCACTTAAGGAAAGTGCTTTCGGGAAGCGCGCGAGGCCTCTGTAAATCCCGCGCCCCCCGCAGTTAATCTTCCCCAGTTTGCGCACCGCTGAGCTAGATTATGTGCCCTTTGTAGCTTGGCGAAACTTTTAACAAAGAAGCAAAATTGGAAGAAAATAAAAGCTTAAAATGTAGCAACTTTAGTTGTAGAAGAGTTAAAATAACATTGCTTGGATGGGTTAAATATGAATAAACAGTGATTAAATTAGCACAATAAGCTCACATTTAAATTCTTCACACAGTACAGGTGTTGTGCATAACATGTTTGCCTTTGATCTGAGTTGTCTCTTTGTTCTTGCAGGTGGGAAAAAAACAGTTTTTAACCTTATTACAGGAGGCAGACCACATTAAAGGGCTGTTAGGATAGGCATGTTTATTGACATACATTTCAAAGGTGCTTCTATTTTATCTGTTCGTACCTAAAGATCTGCCAAATATTTCAGATTGCCATGAAATTAAATGTAACAAATTATCTTGTTAAAGTCCCAGGATAGCACCGAAATATCTATATGATTAAAATAATATAATATTGTATTTTTACAAGGCCCGGGAGTGCCTGTATATATACACGCACATTGTAGATTGTAAGCTATGAGACATGTCTAACCTACTGTACCAGTGTATGTTATTTGATTTTATGATTGTCTTTACATGCACATTATAAATAATTGAGTATATATATATGTAGCCTAGACTGGTCCAGACTACCTCTTTGCCCTCCTGTCACGTAAGTCCTGATAGCTGCAGGCTGCGGCAGGCTATCCTGTGGGGGTTCCCCCCTTCCTTGCAGCCTCTATGAGTGGCAGGAGTGGTGGTGACATTTGGTCTGTGTGTGGCCAATCATTGAGCAGACCCAGTGTCCTCCCCTTCTCTGACTACAGAGGAAGCACTTCAAATTGTAGTCAGTGCTAGTCCCTACCTGTTGGGAGTGAGATGTGCTAGGGGAGCTGATATATTCTACCAAGAGATTACAAAGCCTCAAATACCATACCAGGGGAGTATGCTTGTTCAGTGTCATTGCGGGGACTGTCTCCTGCTATGCTGGAGGCTTGTGCGGTGGCTGGAGGCGCTGTCAACCACGAGAGAAGGACCCTAAGATCACCAAAATCCTGCCCTGTTACTCCACACCATCACGAACACTCAGTTCTCCTGAACCCTCACAGGTATGCACGCACCATGTTACCTGTAGCCAGCAGTACATCTTCCAGATAGGGGGGGGGGAAGCAGGGCTATATATATAACATATATATCAAATAAAAAGATCACTTGTGAGCACATTCACATGTCTTAGGCAGGTCTGCAACCCTGCCTTTCACCATTATCACCAAGCATACCAGCATACAATGCTTCTACTGCAGCATGGGTTTCTGGGAAATTACATGACATATACACACACACATACACACACACACACACACACACACACACACACACACACACACACACACACACACACACACACACACACACACACACACACACACACACACACACACGATAGTTTACTTAAGGGCACATTATTCAGATCTTGATAAATCAATAAACATTTAAACCCACAGCTGGTACCCAGATGACAGTGAAATCTCATAGAAGATGAATAAATGGTATTTCAAGTGCAACTCAGAGGGAGGGAAGCAAAGCCTGATCTTATAGACATTACATTCAAATTGTACATGACGGCTTCAACATTTTTTTTTCAAGTGTCAGTTTCCTGCATCCTTCATTTTTTAATTACATGATGATGGAGAAAGCACAAATCATTTCAGTGTATGCCCCTTATCAGTAAAAAGAGTAATGCCATTCCTAATTCCATGACAGATGGTAGAAGCAGAAAAAAAGAACAATGTTAGACACTGCAATTTCCTTAGCATATGGTTCGACATCTTGATTCACAGTTTTGGCATAATCAAAATTACTTATCAACAATCAGTGCTCAGAATTTCATTTTTTTGGCTCTAGTCTTTATTTTCAAGTGCCAAAAGGCAGGAAGTGACCAACTGTCTGAGAACACTCTAGGAATTCAGTCTTTATTACACCCCCTTTCTAAAAAAAATATTGGCAAGGAAACATACTGTATGTAACTGCAGAGTGAGTGAGCAGTGAGGAGAATCTAGGATAAAGACCTCACCTTCTGCTCTCCCCTCATTTCCAGTATCACCACTTGACCCAGCCCTCATACATATGCACCCCCTCCTTACCCGGGTCTAAAGGAGATCTCATAAGATTAGTTACGTACAATGGCAGTGCTCAGTCTCTCAGGCCTTTGCAGCATGTTGAATAAGTGCAGGTTGGGCATGGATGAAAGGATAGGAAAAACATGGGCGCCAGGAACATTTATAAACCAAAAAATGCTTTATTGACAGCCGTCTAAAACACTTCACAGGTTTGACACACTTTAACTTGACAAAAACTTGTGGCAAACACTAATGGACTACATCTACTGGTAGGTCCCACACCTATCCAGGGGAGGTGCATGACTTATGTACCCATTGAAAAGGATAGAGTGAAAACTACTGGATGAGCAGTTTCAATGTGACCACAGGCTGCATTATCGGCAACCCTGTAAGGACAGTGGTGGCTAGGCTGCAGATGCTACCCTATGGACCAGGACAATTGGCATCACTCTATCCCACAAACATAGTTTTCCTGTTATTTCTAACTGGAAAACAAAAAAGGATGACTGGACATATCTTACTATATATTCCAAAACCCACAAACCTATTTACAAGACACAGTGAGGACCCCAGTCAGAACTCTGAAGAACCTGCTTCTAGAACATAAAGTGCAGCTATATATACCCTTACATTGACATCATTCATCACATGATTGGGAGGGGAGGGCGGTAACCTGAGTGAGGTCACACAGTTAACCCCTTAAGTCAATCAACCCTTTACAGAAACTAGTAGTCCTCCAAGAGGGGGCTACACATACAATGGTAGATTTAATATCCTTTGTAATTTAGAATACCACTAAAGTATATCACTTCTCCTACTTACACAAGAACTGCACTTCTTTCATCCAAGCTTTGCTGCAAAATCTGTGTTGAACAGCAGTAATATGCTTGAAGGGATACACATTAAAGTGGATAAACAGTGAAAAGTAACATACTATGTAGCCTGTTTATTAAAATCTGATACTGTAAGTGCATTTCTGTGTGATAACAGCTATTTTCGCACAGATTTGCCTTTTGACGTATGACGTAAGCCCGCATCGGGAAACCGTGAGAAACTGTGGGATATGAGCTTTTCTTCTTTTAGAGATTTAGTTCTGGCTGTGCAATCCTGTGCGATCCACAAAAATTGCACGGAAAAATGAAAAATCGACAAATTACTTTTTTTTAGACCTATTCATTAAGATGCACGTTTGCAGCCACAAATCTGGCATCCCTTAGCTTATCAAAATAGGCCTTTTGGTATAAAGTAGAAGCGACACATCTGAGAACCGACTTCAAATGGGAAATGTGCTTTTTAAAATAATTATAAAATCTTGCATATATCAAAATGAGCATATAGTATTTCTCAGGTATCTGAGTTGAAAGCTTTAAATTATTAACTCCTTGTAAACCATATTGTTATGAGGGCATGCGTCATACATGGTTTTAGTTTTTGTAAATAAAATATTTTAAGGCTTTCCAATGCTGGTTACATATTTTATTAACCCCTTCACTGTCAATGATGACAACTAGGCCCTCCTTGAGAGCGTCTAGGTAAAATCAATGGCACTGAAAAGTTTAATGGACCCTTTTCTTTCAATAGTAAAAGTTGTGTGTGTATACAGCTCAACCCTGTTATAACGCGATCCGTTACAACGCGAATCCGCTTATAACGCGATGCAAGCGTGGCTCCCAATTTTTGTATTTATGAATACTTTACAACATGATTATTGGTATCTTAAATACTTTATTGTACAATGCATATAATTGTACATTATTTATAACGCAATGTGATTCTTTGGACCCCAAGCACAGTGTTATAAGGGGGTTTAGCTGTATATAGATATACACACACAACCTTTAGTATTGAAATACATGTGGATATTCACAACAGTTTTTTTTTATCATGGGACTTTTTAATTTTGTAGCCATGGATTACATCTTCTATGGGAGGCATTAGGTGTTTTGCTGTGGGGGTGGGTGAGATGTTAGGTACCCCGGGAAGGAGATTATTAGAGACCTCTTCAATACCATAGTGGTTACTATGGAATTGTGTGCCAATGTCTTTGTAGTGGTAGTGGGGAGATGTCTCTCCATATCTCTTCTGCTATTGCAGCAAATCAGGCAAAATTGGCACGCAATTAAGATTTTTAACTGCTCGATTTTTTTAATCGAGATTTCTTATTGATAATGCCAGCTTTAAATTGCGTCAAATTGAATGCTGTTTCCCCTCAATTTTGTACTGGTGATATGGGAGTTTAAGGAGAATGCCTACCAAGGTGCACATTTTGATGTCATTACCCAGAACAAGTGGCTGCAGTGGAACTGCTGTGCTGTGTGATCAAGGCCGGCGCGACTGGCGGTACAGAATGTGCACTTGTGCGGGGCAGCAACTTCTGGGGGATGGCAAAAGTGGTATTGTGGCCCTGTCCTGTCTGTTTTTGGGGCAGTGCTCTCACCCGGCCCCATCGTTTTTCCACCCGGAGAGGGTGAGGGACAGAGGGGATGGGGACAAAGACAGAGTGGGGGGCGAAGAGGGGGTGGGCAGGCACGGCCACGTTTGCATGGGGCAGCGGAAAATGCAGTGGCAGCCCTATATGTGATTATGGGGTAAGGCAGGTTTGGGCACATGTCCGAGGCATGAATGTGCTCATCAGTGTTCTTAATCATGACTGCACAAGATCTGGAACTACTCTTCTTCCTTGGCCACCATATCTCTTCTTTCCCCCTCACAAAGATTACTAGAATGCTTTTATTCGTGTCCCACTATCTTTCTTTTGCCACAGCATCACATGAAATTCCCATCACATAAACACCAGAGATGTTTCACTTCCAAGACCATGAAAGCATCATTGACTATTCCGCTCCTGCTCCAACTATGCTTTTACTAGGTGTTATTAACAGATAACTCAATTCCTATATGTTCAATGCCTGATGTTGCCAAGTTTGTATAACATTCTACATGCATACAGTGTTAACTGGTTCATATAATGTAAATGCCAAAGAAAGTACTGTCATAATATATGTAATAAGAATGGAGTTTTGTAGTGTTTCTGATGGCCTAGGTGCATGATTAGTTAACATTTGTCTCTTAATAAAATGTCTAAGATATGCTGAAATGTAGTTGCTCTTGCTGTGAACAGAAAACTGTTAGAATGCTCTGTAACAGGTTGTTAAAAGAAGCGTTAGTAACAGGTTGTTAAAAGAAGCGTTAGAGGACCAGGTTACTAACCCACTGCGCTAGGTGGGATGTTGGCTGAATGCCTGAGTGTTTCCTGATACATTTGTCCAGCACAGAAATGTGCCAGACCTTCAATTGTGGTTGAACTTAAAGTGTACTCAGCTCTTTACGCAGTAAAAATGTAATCACAGAATAACAAGTAATGACCACGCATCATCAAGAGATGTAGGGGGTCCCCTGGTACATTGAGCGATATCCTAACTGAGTGCCATAGAATGCTGAATATCCAAAGCTAATTTACTAATAACAACTGGTGTTGGTATTATTCATCTGTGCACTCGTGCCTGAGATCGACAACCCGAATCAATCTCTTCAATAAGTAATTTTCTTGTCAGAATAATGTATAATATATCTTTACCATCCCAAATAATGAGATGTAAAGAACTGTTAATGTAGGCATTTTTTTGACATAGCTTTTAATCTAACTAAAACCACAAAGGTACAACCAATAATTGTATCTTCATTTATTCAGATAAATAATGATATAAAAAATGTGCAGATGTTAAAAAATATTTTAGCAAACAGATTGTACAAAAATATACAATGCATGTCCTTAAACTTACTGTTATTCTTTCATCCTTGTCATCTATCGGTGTTCCATCTTTTTTCCAGGATATTGTCGGTTCAGGGTGACCTCTGGGAGGCTGACATTCCATCACTGCAGGCTCCCCCACTGCCACCATTACATCCGAAGGATTTTGTCTAAAGTCATCTCTCAAAACTTTATGGAAAAGAAGAAAACGACATATCAGTACACATTTTCAGATATATAGGTCTCCTTTGTTCAGCTAATACTTACAACTGGATAACAGAGAAAAACAAAGAAACATGCTGTACAAGTTAATTTGTGACCAAACAAAATTCATATTAATACCATGATTAGATTGTATATTTTGCTAAAATGGAACAGAATAAAAAAAGAGGCTATATTAATCATGGCCACAAAGATTATGCAATTTATTTTGTGGCATTTGAGAGGCTACTTAAATGTAGTCGTTTTCACGACTGCGATGCATTCATCCAGTTTGCTGTTTACAAAATACGCCCCTTAACCTACCTCAAAATTAGCAGAATAATTTGATGGACATAAATATAGCCCCACATACAAAATATGAAAGATCACTTATCTAACTGTAGGCCAGGATTCATCAAGTCAAAATGATCTTGTGGTACAAGCCATTGATTTGAGTAGTAGTTATCGCCAGGTTGGGGTGCATCATGGCTAGATGAATCCCGCCCATGTAATCACTCCCCATGTCAGTTACTGAAGAAAATATCAATGAATCCCATGTTTTGCTACACTAAGAGACAAATGTAACAAAAGATTCTCCTAATGACAATTTAACTGCAAATCTGTCATTCGTGCTTGTTGCTTGGCCACAATTATCTTTTACGTGTCAATACAAAGGCAATATTATTGTCAGATTCTCCTAGACATCCTGTTCATAGCCATAGTTCCTTTCTCTGTCCACCGGGTGTACTGCTGGTTTCTGTGTGCTCTGGGGTTGTTCTGTCTGTCTCCTCTTGTTGCTCCTGTCCTATGTCTTTATAGTTTCCTGTTTCCTGTTCCTCCCTTGCCTTTGTTTTGTGTCCAGACTCCCACACCCATGCTTCTGCTTCTGTCCTGTTCTGTATTGGGTCTGGTTCTTATTAAAGGCCCTTGCTAGTTTTCTGGCTTGTCCCCGTTTGTTCCTTGCTCCCTGGTCTCAGTCCCTGCTCCCTAGTCTCAGTTCCCGTTCCCCTGTCCTGCTCCTGCTTTCCTGTTGCCGACACCTGCCTGGAACCGACTATCCTGTTTGCTGCCTGCCACTGAACCCTGCTTGTGACCCTGATGATCTCCTGCTTGCTGCCTGCCACCGAACCCTGCTTGTGACCCCGATGATACTGCTTGCTGCCTGTCACTGAACCCTGCTTGTGACCTCAACAATCCTTGCCTGCTTCCCGCTGTTCCAGCCACCGAGGTCCTACCCACTCCAGGAGTCCCCCTTGACAATTATTCAGCCAAAAGTTTCCAAGTGTAAGGACACAGCAGAATCTGTTTGACTAAATTATTGATCTCCAGTGACAGAATTTGAGATAAAAACCTTAACTTGTTATAAAATACCATGCTTTTCTTTAGTAAAATTTGATTAGTTAATTTGTATACAGAATCACCTTGAAGCTATATGCACAAAATGCAATTTACTGGAACTGTTTAATTAGGGTTTTGATTAAATTATTCCATGCATGTACACTTTGATATATTATTAAGAGAATGTGCAAGCGAAGTAGCAGTGCCAAATATGTTCTATTTTGCTTCATCTTTCATTCCTCTAAATTGCTGACATTTTGCAGCACGCTATTCATTTATTAACAACAATTACATGAGTTTTTGGATTTTAGGCACAAACATGTAGTTTAGTTGAGAGATTGTGAACTTGGAAAAGCTTTATTAGCGCTGCATAAAATATTGCTTGTCATTAACATTTAGACTAGTGGATTATTCACAAAGCCACAGTAAGGAGCATTAAGCTCACTGATTGGCTTACAAAGTAAATACTAGTTAATGATGGCTTGTGACTAAGCCCTTTGGGCTACATACCATGCAACACATAGCATGGGTGCTAACATTTGACCAAGTCCTCAGTGGCCACTGCAGCGCGTGCTGCGGCGCGTGCACCACACACCACAGCACAGCCATCTATGGGGCAGGCCCCAGTGAGTGTGTGTGGGCACGCACAGCGCTGTGACACGTACGCTGACAGGGAAGACAAGAATTCACATGCTCGACGGGTGGCCAAGGAAAGGGCAGATATGCCCTGCCATGGCCGAGACCCCACCACCCACCGACATGGCCCTGCCCCCGCCCAACCTATCGCTCCCCTACGGACCGCAGAACGTGTCTGTAGTCTGCACACGCGCCCAGGCCGCCAGCAAGGAGTACTGGGGCCGTAGCCTAACTGGCCAAATATTAGATAAGTCACAGGAACATATATCAAGGAAATCATGGTGAAAAATCCATGCAAAATGAGTCATTTTCATTTTGAAACTTTTAGTATCAATGTATGAGGGTTCTTTGCTCCAATTATGCTCTATGTGCAGCTTGAACTTTGGGGATTGCAATTAGTTATAGTCAGGGATGAGTCAGAAGTTGTACCTATTGTAATTCGAAATATCAAACTATGCACATCTTTGTATCACTTTCCCAGCATTTTTGTTTTAGTACAAAAATCAACAAGGTCTCAAGTGTCATAAACTTCCCTTTTGAGCAATCTGTGCCAGCTGTACGAAACATAAACTATATTATAGAATACGATGCAGTTTGGAGTAGAAAAAGGTGAAGTACGTCACAAAAAAACCTGTGTGCGGTGATACCAACATCCCATTGATGTACAGTGTCAAAGTCAATATACTTTAACTTTTATTACCCAATAAAAACCCTCAGAAATGTGCACCTATATATAATATATAAGTAGATACGGATGTCCATGCTTGTGCTGTCCCATGTAAATATAATGTGAAATTGAATTCCCCGTGCAGCCGTCACCAGGAGTACTCCATTCGCTCGTAATAGGGTGAGCTCCCAAAAGGGAACTCACAGTAATGAAAAAGAAAGCAGGAAGCGCACTGAGGACCAGTTGGCAACCTCTGCTGCACGCGTTTCTATTGGTTGGGCTTCAGACTGGTGGAGTGAGAATTAAAGATCCTAACCAGCTGATGGCGTTCATGGTCTGGACCCATTGTAACATCACCCGCTGGCTGGGTTCTGAGATCTCCCGGTCGGCACCTTCCAATACCTCTTTATTTCACATATGAAGGTTTGGCATGTACTTTTCTGTATTTTTGGTTGCAATGCTTTGTATTATGCTGTTCTTTAGAGGACTTTTTTAATGAATACAATTACATTTTGCCAAATGGTCCTCTGTGCGCTTCCTGTTTTCTGTCTTTTTCTATATATAAATATATGTTGTATTCTAAAGGTCTAAAGCAGTTGACACAAACACTACATGCCCTGTAAAGCATGTCGGAGCTGTGAAATAAGTATACAAAAGGTTACACCACGATTAGCACCTTATATTGATTGTATATACCGCATATTACTCTGTCTTGACCTATATAATTGTTTTATGACTATTACAGTATATATGTATGTGTTTTTTTACTAATATATATGTACATATCTATTCATGTGTTTATTCATGACTACCCTGTTGTAATTTCTCTTTGACTAATTTTGTGTTACAATATATCATATACAGTTGTGTGAAAAAGAAAGAACACCCTCTTTGAATTCTATGGTTTTACATATCAGGACATAATAACAATCATCTGTTCCTTAGCAGGTCTTAAAATTAGGTAAATACAACCTCAGATGAACAACAACACAATGACATATTACACAGTGTCATGATTTATTTAACAAAACAAAGCCAAAATGTAGAAGCCATGCAATGCATTGCATTACAAATCCATTCAGCATAGTTGGGATTAAATTACAAAAGATATGTTTTGTGACTACATGCATCACAGGTACATTAAAAGTAAAGAATAGTGGGTAGCCGAGTAGCCTATCATACTCCCTCTCCCTCCTTTGTTTCTAACTACATTAAAACTATAACTATTCTTTGCATTTCTAAACCTATCCATTAAGAAGTTTGTAAATCTTCAATAAACTCTCTGATATTGGCAAACAAAGGCTATTGTTGTTTCTCTGCTTTGTAATGATATAACCACATTTCCAAGTTTGAATTTACAATCTGAGTGAATGTGCTCACAAGTGATATTCTTTATTGGCTATATGCTAACGGTGGAGATTTTTTTGTTGCCTTTTTCACCCACCAAAACTTAAAACATCTATCTATCTCATACTAATAAACCCTATTAGGGCTGTTACACACCCTAGAACTGCGGGCTGACATTATAAAAAAAATTGCATGCTGCACGTCAAATAAGTTTAATAATATCTATCAAAAAAGGCAGTGTACTTCCTGGCAGGAGCAAAGTCTGTGCAGATAATTGAGGACATTTGTTTCTGGTTAAGAGTATGTCTTTAAGGCAAATGGCCCTTTTCATTTACAAGACAACAGACAGTCATTAAGTGAGTTTTGATTCTAAAACTAGATAGATGGTAAAAAAAAATGTTTTCTTTAACTTGGAATGGAAGACTAAAATTATCCAAAACAAGAATATATTTAGAGCATTATTTGGTTGAATATAGCTAGCAAAAAATTCACTATATGCTCCATCCACAAATAGTCGGCATGATAATACTTAATTCTTTATTGAAACCATATACTTTACTTTTTTGAACACTATGTTAAAAACCAAAACTTCAAATGGCTGCTCCACCCTTTCCAAACCTCAGAGTTATTTCGGTCACCAACGTTGCATACGTTTTAGCACAGGAGAAAATAGGGAAAAAACTCCTACTGCCATGAAGGTAATATTAATCTAAACAAGAAATTAATTTACATCAATTTACACTACATAGACTTAGTAGATAACATGTTTGTGGTTTAACCAATGGACATATCCTAAAGAGAGAAATACACCATTGTAGTACAATCATATGAAGTTAACACGAGACAAATACTTCCAAATGGTGCAAAGGCAAAGGCACATATTTATTAAGCGGTGCTAATAAGGCAACTTCTGACATGGAAAGAAACCTTACTTCCCATCCGTGTCAATAATATTAAGATTACCTTTTGCCTCTGTGTTCAACACCCAACCAAGGGACTCACGAGAACCATTTGTTAATTGAAGATATTTTACTCATCGAGACCCAATAACTTTATCTGTTATCTTTTCAAATTCAAGCATATCTTGTAACTTTATAAATTAGATAGAATATAAAAAAACTGTTTATATAGATATAAGCCTTACAACAGCAATAGTATTTTTGTTGAACTGATAATTTTTATTGAACTGTTTTGTTGAACTGATAAAAGTTACATGTGCTTGGGTGCTGTGGAGTGGCAATAGATTTTTAAGGAGTGCCACAGTTGCTAAAAAGAAGAAAACGACTGCTCAAAAAATGTGTTATCACCACGGTAATAAAAAAGTAACGCAAGGCACTGCGGATTTTCTAAATGTTATTTAATGAGCCAAAAACGTAGCGGCGTTTCGACCAGAGCGGTCTTTTTCAAGTGGTGAGTCTTTGCATTATCACCACGGTAACAGTTTTATTTTGTTTCTTTCTGGTATTCAGTTGTATGTTCTTTGTGAATAGACTGGAGTGGTACATATCATTATTTTAGGAGTATGCCTCCTACTGAAATCATTCATTAGAGGTAACAATGTACAGATGGAAAAATGACATAGAGTGAATGTATCGTGAACTGTGGCTTTAACAACTGAATTATTTTTACCCCAGATATCCGTTGACAACCTGCTATGGGAACACAACTGGGATTTGTTTTAATGCCCGCTATGTCATTATTAGCACATTCTACAGAATCCAACAAAATCAATGAGCGAAAACTCAATCAATGTCAAAATGGACTAAGCCTCAAGGGCCAAAAACATGTTGCGGCTTTTCCTGGTGTTGTTTCACAGGATGCAATGCTCATCTGTCTGGTGATAAAAGTATATTTCCCAAAGATGCTTAAACAAGGACGTGTCTTCTATAGTGTAAGCTCCTTGGGGCTGAGACCGCCTTCTTATTGTCTGAGTTTTTCGTAACATAAATGTACGCAGTGTTATTGTCCGCCCTCCCACATTATACTGCGCTTCGGGAATATGTTGGCGTATCGAAATAAAAGATAATAATATAACAAATGCAAAATAAAAATGTAATGAAAGAGATTAACTTCATGCTTTGGGGCATTCTGGCATAAGAGAAAGCAACAGCGATTCCATATGTAGAAAAAGTGAGGCTCTTTGCCATTTCACTGTTATACTGCATCAGATAATAAATGTTATTCAAAGCTTTCATCCCACTATGTGGAAATTGCTACTATTTGTCATTTTTTATCCCAGTTTTCTGTTAAATGCTCCAAACGGCCACATTATTAAATAAATATAATAGGATGACATTGCAGCTTCTTATTGGCCCATGCGTAACATAAAGAATTTAAAAACAAGGAAGCACCGGCTGAACCGATAAGTATCTTGGGAATAACGTGGTTCACTGCAACTTTGGAATTAATAAAGATTTCTAAATATGTTTCAAATTTACCCCAGTATGTTTCAAATATTCTTTGATACACATCTATTTAGCATATTTTATATTATAAAAAGCACTAAAGAACAATAGTTTTATTGCAGCTCCAATATTTGGTGCAAAGTGAGACTGTTAACTTTGTAACCCTTTTGGTGCCCTTTAGACATAGCCATTACATCATGGGCTCTGGCACTTCTTAAACTCCATGATATGGCTATGTCATGGCTTATTACAGTTTGTATTCCAGGGGAGATTGGGTTCTGTGTAATGCGAGTTGGCACACAAGGAAACAAAGGAGAACCGCTCTCCCCGGAGACCTAACTTAGAACTGGGACGACGCCAGAACAGGGCCTTTTATGTGGCGCTCACTCAGCCTAGTGGAAACAAGTGGTGTGGCTGGCCGGGCACCCAAAATCTACCTTGACCACCAAGGAAAGGCTGTCAAGGGTCAGGAGGAGCTGCTTCACAAGCAGAGGGGTAAGTGAGGTATTTCTCCTGCTAGTGCCAAACGCAGCTGGTAGCCCTGAGTGGGACAGAGTCTGGGGATGGAAATCCTCAGCCCGAGATCAATGCCTCAATTGAGGCAACAACCAGGGCAGGGCAGTGCAGGGGCAGTGAGGCACAGGGACTGGGGCCCCCAGAGACCTTAGGCATACACAGTACACGCTGTCTGAACACGTGGACTGCTCCTCACTTGGATAGGAACAGAATTTCCCCCTGCAGCTGTGTAGGCTCTGCCTATTTACATTTTCTTCTGCCATTGAGGACACACGATAAAAGTGAAAGGGATCTGACAGAAACCCCATCTTCTGCTGTAGATAATATTGCAATCCTAGTAAGGTAAGCAGAACTTGATATACAATGTATCCCAGGAGGCCTGAGGCCTAACTATGCTATATCAAGCAGATAAATTACAGCAATTCACTAACTTGCTGTCTACTCATGCTCCCTGTGTCAATTGAAACATTAACAGTTATGCTGTATATTGCTTTACAAGGGGGGACCTACACATCCAGCTCCTATGTTATTGTTAGTCTTTTTGCCATGTAATGTGCTCTCCTGGATCTAACTGATAATCTATGAAGTCACACTTAAGAGCTGGTATGAAATAATTTAAAAAAAAAAGTTGAGATAATCAAGCCCCAAAGGGCATCATCTTCCGACTTTAGTGCAATCTATGTTTCCTTTTTTCTGCTCTGCCTGTCAACACATATGGGAAACTATTTTCAGAGTGCTACTGTAAACATGCTAGTCCATCTTAAGTACAGTAGCTACAAACTCAAAAGAAACTGTGCCACCAGACATGGCGAGAAAAGTGGTTTATGTGGTGCTCAATAATTGAAACAGGTTCCACATGTAGGTAGTATTGACATCATAAATCCACAATTGGTAGTCCAATTGCAATGGAGTGCCCCCCAAATGAGTATAACAAAACTGAAGGGGAAAGTGACTAGTGGAGTCGGCTTAGACATCCACGGTGATGTACACAATATAAACACCCAATCAGTAATGATAATAAAGAGGAACAATGTCCATGAAAAACAGGATTTAAATAAGCCACTGCGGCACTTAACCTGTACTGTCCAAGGGGCACTCTCATCATCCTCGTCGTGCTCTTTGTACTTTTTGTACGAAATGCGTAGGTGCGTTCATTCAGTCCCCTTTTCCCTGTATGTTTAGCTAGCAATAAATAACTTATTTTTTTGATTATTTTGGAGTGGCCTGGTCTTTTTTCCTGGAAATTTACTACATGTCTGGAGCTGTGCTCTATCTACGCCTATTCCCCACCAGACATGGCTAAAGAGGCTGTGGGTAAAGTCCTTGGCTCACTTTCCTCCATGCTCGACTGCAGATTTGCATATCTGAAAGAAGATCTGAATGAAATAAAGCAAGAAATGTTCCGCCAACTCAGCAAAGTATCTCAAATACAGAGTATTTCCTAGAAACACAGTCCACACAGCTCAACGTTCACACTAAAGAGATCAAATTGAGATTATCTGTAAAATAGATGAAGACAAAACAATATTTGGATAGTAGAAGTACCAGAATGAATAAAAACAAAGGATCTGATCATATTTGTCTCTTATGATCTCCCACCTCTACTCCAAATGGACATTTGCAGTCTACCTTTCAAGATCAAAAGAGCTCATTGGCTGCGGAAAAAAAAAAGAAGATGGAGACAGGCAAGTCGAGACTGGTAATAGCAAAGTTCGGGACTTCCAAGATAAGTTTGCTATTCTAAGAGCCATCAGAAAACTCCAAGAAGTGACCTTTGAAAATAACAAGATTCTCATTTTGTCAACATTTTTCCATTGATTTATAAAAAATAAAAAAAAAGCTTTCAACATGTATGTTTGGAGCTGGCAAAAAAGCACATAAAGTTTGCCCTTATCTACTCAGCACAATTAAAACTATTCTGCAAGGATGTAACTAAGGCTTTCTACACACCAAAGATAGCACAAGAGTATCTTACAAGCCTTGTAAATGACTATTTGCTCTACGATCTGAGACACATAATGGACATAAGGCACTTGGGAGAAAATAAATAGAAGGTCAATTCTAAAATATCCCTGGGCTCATATAACCGAGGGAATGTGGATGGGAAGATAGAAAAAACTGAACCCTAGGTCACAACGATGAAGTGGTAAATTAGTATGTTGCTTGATTCCAGGGTCTGTGATATATTTGTTTATTTGTTGCTATGCATACAGTAATTGGTTGGAATGTTTTTATGTTGTTGCTTATATCACACCTATAGAGGTTGGAGGTGTAATCCAATGCAACCTTGGGAAAATAGGAGTCTATCATTTATGGGAACGAGGGGAAATGGTATGGCTTAAATACTTTACCCACTATTAATAGTAAATCTATTAAATTGACCTCTTAGAACGTAGGAGGAATTAACTCTCCTGCAAAAAGAAAAATCTTGAACCATTTAAAAGGGTTGGGCACAGATGTGACCTTTCTGTAGAAGACACATCTGACCAATGCAGAACATGCCAAAGTCATTAGAAAGTGAGTTCAATTGGGCTTCAATGACTCATACAATAGTATGAAAAGGGAGGTAGCAATCTTGTTCTAAAGGGGAACACCATTCATACTAACAAGTCAGGAGGCTGGTCTAGATGGCAGATAGCTAATAATTCAAGGAAAATGTTCATGAACCAGTAACCATTGTGAACATTTTTGCTCCCAACAGGCATTGCCTTGAGTTTTTTATACCTTATTCAGCAAACTAGTCGCAATTCCTTGAAACCATTTAAGTCTGGGTGGCGACTTGAACTCGGTAGACAATTTTTACTTAGGTGAAATGTTGGCCCCATCTCATAGAGCGGATTAAAAAAAATTATAAATCATAAACACTCTTTTTATATTACCTACCTTTAAAAAAAAGAGTTTGGCCTTGTGGATCCCTTGAGAGGGACTATACTTGTTTGTCCATGGCACACAAAAGCATGGCCAGACTAGACTATTTACTAGCCCACCCCTCACTATTCCAGAGTCAATGGAGACAAAATCGAAAACATCTGCTTATCTGATCATGCTCATATATATGGTTTACTCTTAGACTCTCTGGAATGAATTAAATTAACCGAAGTTGGTCCTTCCCATCCAGATTGCTCAACAGCCCTGGATTTGTATTATGTATCCAAAATTCGTGGTTGCAATGCAGAGAAAAACTGCACAGACAACCAGTATCCTCTGAATTTCTGGGACCCGGCTAAGGTGGTTCTAAGAGGGCCAAATATGTCATATACAATCACTACACGAAAGAGAGACTAGTGGCTCTAAATAAACTGGTTAGAGAGGCTTATGGTCTCCTTAAGAGAACAGAGTAGGGCTGGGAAGATTACTGAGAAAGAAGAAAAAAAATAGAACTCCATCTCCTGCTAGATGAGATGGAGAAATCTAACTCAGTCTATTTCAGGGCCAAATTTTGTAGATTTTGCAATAAAGCAGGCATGATTCTGAGTAATTTAACTGCACCCAAAAATCTGAAAATCTTTATTCCCATTCTTAGATATTCCAATGGGCATAAAACACCAAACTCAGGCAAACTAGCTGAAATTATTAAGAAGTATTATCAAAAGCTATACTCACAATAACCCCCAATATTACCTATGAAACTAACTTTTGGAATCAAATATCTATCCTAAAAGGACAGAGATTATCTGAATGGTCTCATAACATCAAAATAAATAGAGAATAATCCCTTATACAGAAACCCACTTGCAGGAACTCTCACAAGTTCAGGGAGGTCAGATTAGTTTGTCCAACAGAAAGGTACTAGACAAGGCTGACCCCTATCTCATTCACTATTCATCATAGCTCTAGAGCCAACCCTAGAGCATTAAGATTCTAAATAACTGGCATGCGTACAGGCTCCCAAATGATCAACATAGCCCTGTATGCTGATGAATTGATACTATACATTGCTAATCCTTCTAATACAGTCCCAAGGACTCTGAATCTAATATCACAATTCCATTCTGTCGCAGGCTATAAGATACATTTGAAAAAATCGTAGAGATTCTTTGGCTAAAGGGAGAAGAAATGGAGTCCAAGGCAGGGGGGAGGGGGTTACCATTAAGAGTAGAAAAAGACACAAATACCTACAGTAGGTGTTAGCATTCCCTGTAACCTCTCGAAACTCTATGTTACATTTTAAATCCATCATAGAAAAGATTAGAAACAACTTGGAATATTGGAGCAAACTCCCACTCTCACTTTTTGGGAAAATTGCTTTACTAAAAATTAATTCCTTTCCTAGGTGAATCTATTCATTACAGATGCTCTCTTTGGGCAGACAAAGATGTGGGGGGGACCAACTACTCCACTATAGGAGGTTTCAATGTAGCCTGCCTAGTTCTGTATGTCAGAGGCTGGCTATATAACAGCTCAATTTATATTAATAATAGTCTTGAATCTGCCATTGTATCTCCTATATCATTGGCTTATTTACCACATTCTTCCCTAGCATCCTTATATGATACAATTAAAAAAAAATAACATCTTATACATGGACTCTCTTCAGGATTGAAAAATGTGTATCCTAACCATTCACTATGCCTACCTTTCAGAGGAAATCCAGATTTCCCAACTGGAGGTATGCATGATGTATATAAACTATGGGAGAACTCTGGTCTCCATAAATTATTTTATTGATAAACTGAATTTCAATGTCTCAACTTTTGATTTTATTTGGGAGAAATATATGCTGTTGAACAAACATTTTTTCATGTACTTGCAATGCAAGCATAACATTCTCAATGTTCTATCTCTAACCCCTAATCTTTTCCGAGAATTTAATTTAGTCAAACTATTTAGGGGCTCAGTAAAAAATTAATTATCTACGGCCATAGTAACAGATCTACATAAAGAGAATAAGGAGGATGCCATTTTATAAGATCTGCTAACCAGGTGGAGTAAGGATTTATCAGATGTCACTGACTGTGAGGGCGTTTAAAGGTTACAATACTGTTAAGAAATGTACTTTTTCAACGAATTTAAGAGTACTGCACTTTGCATTTCTTCATAGTGCTTTCATCTCCCCAGTGATATATAGTAAGTTCCATCCAAATTCGAATGGCAGTTGTCCAAAAAGTACACATTTGAATAATAAAATTATAATAATCCTGAACAACAGGTCTCTTAGTCTATTAAACCTTCTGTATGTAAGCAGGGTAGTAGTGAGGCCAGCACTGAGAGAACCATGTATGTATAATTTTATTTATATAGCACCAACAATGTACGCAGTGCTGTACAAAATTACAATATAAGGTAAATAAATGACAAACAACGGGGGTAAGTGCAACAGGTGAATTACACCATAAGGCAAAGGGAGACCCTGCCCCAAAGTGCATCCATCACTGCAAACAGGAATGCAGCACTTACACATGCTCATATTCATGTAAACTTGGTGTAAACAGTGACATTATGCGCAGAAATGGCTTGCATTTTCCATTCAAATCGTTTTACAAATATCTGATTGTCTTGAAAAATATGCCACAATGTAAACTGCACAATATTCACACATCTCTAATTAATGAAAGCGTGGCCATAATGGAACATACTTTAACAAAAGCTAGTCTTCATCCCACATGATGACAAAATAGGATTATTACCACTAGTCAAATGAAACCATCACAGAGGGAAAGCACATATTTAAACCATGATACTTACTGTAACATGCAAATGTATGTATATTCTGCAAGGAAAGATACATTTAGAGTCACAACACATTCTAATTTTCCAGTGAGACCAAAGAAGAAAATCTAGGTACAGTAGTTTATTGAAGCAAAAGCTGCTCAGCTTTTGCATGAATTACATATATATTAAATTGTTTTAAATCACCATGCCTTTATCTGACTTGTCCATTTATCTGCTACATACATCAAAACACAACTTATTGCATATACAGCCCTTTGAAGCTTCATTTGTTTTAATCCTTGGTAGAGTTTTATTTACGCATATATTGAACCAAATTATTTTCAGTTACTTGTGCGGCATATTCTTCATTTGGTCCCCTGTGCCAAAAAAGCCAATAACACGCCAAGGTTAAAGCCTCAGCAGCACACTTCAAACACACAGGATATCCCTGTGTCCTTTGCTTTGAAACAGGGTCTTGAAAGACATTGTTGACAGTAATGGCTAAGAGGGGTCATTCTATATACTCCGTTTGTAGCGGTTCTGCCCAAAATGCCCATTGAAGTCTGCTCCGCGCATATAGAATAAGACCCTGGGTGTGTTATGTGTAGCAGAAGAGCAATAATTATACAACAACATTACAGATAAAATGAAAGGTAAAAGAATATTTGAACAATTCCAATACAATTATGTAATGAATAATGAATGATATGAGAATGTGCTTTGGATTCAAAATTTAGACCCACTCCCCACCCCCTACCCCTTTTTGGATGGGAAGACGGGAAGTCCCCAAAGCTGAAACACACTATTTTCAGCTTCAGGGCCCACCTTGTTCCCAAGAAACTTGCCACTGAAGGAAGCGCCGATACCGTTCCCTCAAGGGAAAACAAAATGGAGGTTTAAATCGTACACGTCATCCGTCGCAGATTCCTATTGGCCCACGCAATGCAGGGGATTTAAATACAATAGCGGTGGCACCTTTTTCTGTAAGTATCTTGGGAGCCTGGGGGTCCCCGGAGCTGAATCACATTAATTTCAGCTCCAGGAACCCCTGCTTTCCAACCATTAAAACAAAAAGGGAACCCACAGATGGAACTGCTATTTTAATGAAGAGAGACCTTGTTATCCAACACTTTTCATATATATATATTCTATACAAGTTTAACTCACATAATGTTAGTATCTTGCCCCCTGAACATGTCCTTCTCTCATTTAAAAATATATACATTTTTCTTGTGTTAATAAAACATGATTTTCTTCATCTCAAGCTTCCCAGGTCATCATAGTAACCATTAGACTGCAATGATCTCTGGCGAGAGCTTCATTTTATCCTCCCAGACACTTCATCTTTCCAGCAAATTTCCTGAATGAAGCATCAGATTAAAAAAAATAAAAACAGCTTTGGAAAGGGCAAGAAAGTTATACTATAAAATGCAAAACAAGAAAAGGCAATCAACGCGGACTGCTGCTTTAGATCTTTAGTAATTACAGTACAGTACTGTTTTTTAAGTTGAAATAAAAAGTGATGGTACTGTGCACAAAAGTAAACTGTTTTTAAACAATGATGCAAAGACGTTAGAACAGCATTTCTATAAAGCAAAGGCAGAATGAGAGAGTAATTTCTAAACACTTATTTTTTTAGACAGAAAAACTTGGCATACGCGTGGCTTTTGAATCTAATGTACTTTGGTTGAATAATTTTATAGCGACCATTACAACTTTGCTTTCTTTATTTGAAACTGTATAAGTATAAAGCTTTATTGCAAAGGGTTAGTCAAAGCAGAGCTGAGAAACAACTTTAGTGTGACTTGCATGAGGAAGTATTCTAGCTACTGTGACAGCTACTTAATGCTGTGAAGGGTTTTCCCATGTTTGTCCATATTTGTATGTAACAGTTTATGTAATTATCAAATCATATATATGTGCTTTACAAATAAACGATAATAATAATGTGTTGAACTCTTTTCCAGCACAATGTACTGCAGCTGTCAGCACAGCACACTAAATAGATGGGCCTGTGTTTCAAATCCATGGTAAGTGGCAACGTCGTTTTACTAGATGTACAAACTTAGCTCATGCTGTAATGGAGCAGACCCCTTAATAAAGTAATATAATGCTTTGCAATCACAACATGGCACTATGCAAAATTATATCCAATACACTGCGATCAACATTTATTTATGATCCTGAAAAATAACATGGTGTTCTAATTTCCTGTGAAGAATATGATGATACTATGGGAACCTATTCCGTTAGCTTTACTTTAAGATCTAACTAAATGTATTCTAATTCTCTTTAGCTTTTTGTTATTTCATAATTTGATTTGAATAGATCCTTATACAAACAAAATGTTCTCCCTTCATATTGTACAGCACTAATCATGTAACCCTAAGGCGATTTTTTACATGAACTTCTACTTGCGCAGTTGAACAGTTCAAGGTTTGTTCTCATTAAGATATATAATACAATACGAACATACAAGTAACACAGATTGTACCTATCACAGTTTAATAAATAGTTTGTTTTGTCGATATTCAAATTTTACTACATTTTTGCCCGTGTGCCCTAGAATTCGTATATCGTAACATACATAAGTTGATGCAACAACATGAATGATTATATTAAATTTCAAAGCACTTTTAAAATACATATCTAAATTACAAACAGTGAATACTTTTTCCAACACAACTTAACACAACTGCATTGCAATGTGTGGCATGCCTGGCTTAGAATGTCATGACATTGGTGACAAAAACGAAGTTAACTAAAGAGGTGCTGGTTCATAATTTTTTTTTACAATTAGTCACAAATACTAACAATATAGAAAAGTAAACTAAAGTGTGCATGACTTCTCCCTGTAAATGCTAACTGCAAAAAATAGAAGTCAACTTAACAATTGACAAGTAACAACAAGTACAGTTGTACTCATTCAGTAACTGAAGAAAAACTGTTTTCTTGAAGAGGTGCACAAGCCTATAGGGTCATGTCATATTTAAGTCTGCATTTAATAATGGGTAAAGTTATTTAAACAGATGGTACTCAATGAATTTAGCATCTGTATGTCCAGGCTGCACCAATGTGTATTAAAATGTGTCTGAGTGAATGGGAATCCCTTGATGATAGAATGTTAGCCAATTTAACTGGCTCATTATCAAGGTTGAACTTAATCATTTTCTGATCTCACATCTTGTTCTGCAGTTGTATGCAAACTCCTAACTCAACCATAAAAATAAACGTCTTATTGATCGTGATGTATTTTTTAACACCAAAGTAGTAGTTTTCTGCTAAAGCCCTACTTGTTCCTTTCCACCCATTCAAAACCATTTCCTTTTTGCCCAACAAATCTCCATGTACCTTTCCCACTTAATTAAAGCTACAAAACATTCTGGTTTCAGTGGAACAGAGCCAGTTTGCATCGGTATGCAGAAAAACCATGAATAGTCAAAACTGAAGTCAAAATAAAAGGCTTGTTAAAGCAGCAATCCAAGCTGCCTTTTTTTTTAAAAATTCCTTTAATATGTGCACCAATACAATCCACACAATGATAAGTAATTAGCTATGTTGCCGATCGATTCGTTCTCCTTTGATCGATCGATGAAGATTTGGCTCAGGGGTTCACTAAATGCGCTCAGTGCAGCAGAAGAGAACCAAATATGCACAGTTCTGAGGGGAAGATCATGTGACCAGGCAGTCACTAGACACAATTGGTGCACTGCTAGAGAGAGGACAGAGCTCAAAAAGGGTTGCGCCAGAGCCTGTTTAAGAAGAGGAACGGGATGTGACTTTGTAAATGGTTGCTATAGAAACCAAAAAATGCTTGTTACATTAAAATATATCAAAAATTTCATTCAGTGTTGTTTTTAAAAAAGAAAAAAAAATGATAGAAGTATTTTCTCATAGTACTGTGTCTTTATACATTAATGGCTTGTGTAAACATGTCCTGGTTGAGCCTTCCAGAAATTTGTTAGCCTTAATACCCTAGGAGTATCTGTGAACTCTCTTTACACAAGTGCACACACAGACACAGCTCCATCTTGTCTCACCTTTGAAGCTTCACAGAAAACTCACTCTCAATGTTGCATTTCATCAGCATGGAAACATTAATGATTACATTGCTATTACATCACTAATTACACCACCCACTTACCAACCACATTAACTCACACCCTGTCACATATTGATATCCAAACGACTTAGTCAACTATTACAAGAAAGAACTCTATTCACCATTTTGTATTTTCATTGCACTGTACAGGCATACCCCGCATTAACGTACGCAATGGGACGGAGCATGTATGTAAAGCGAAAATGTACTTAAAGTGAAGCACTACCTTTTCCACACTTATTGATGCATGTACTGTACTGCAATCGTCATACGTTCAGAACTGATGTAAAGTACGCATTTATAACAGGCTCTATAGTCTCCCCGCTTGCGCACACCTTCAGTACAGGTAGGGAGCCGGTATTGCTGTTCAGGACGTGCTGACAGGCGCATGCACGAGCTGCCATTTGCCTATTGGGCGATATGTCCTTACTCGCGAGTGTACTTAAAATGAGTTTCCTTAAACCGGGGTATGCCTGTATTGTATACTCAGATTTCCATTAAAAAAAAATCTTATTCATAAGAATGAAATAATTAATTACATTAAGAGGACTTGCCATTGTAACTGAAAACGTTATAAACAGAAATCAATGCATAATTTTGTGTAATCAAAAAAGAACATGTTGTAACACAAAATGACTGTACTACTTATTATCATAAAAGTGTAAAAACAAGTTCAACTAAAAATCTATTCGGAAAAACATTAGGAGAAAGGGAGAGTACGTATTGGTACAATCCAGAAATATCAAAAGCCATATGTTTGAATATATGATGATTAACAGGCACTAACCTATGATAGTACATATATTATTTAACAAAGGAAATATTAGCGTCACTCATCAATTTCTCCCAAATATATTAGGTTTTATTTTTTTCTCCTGGGATGTAGAAATGGACTCTTATGGACTAAATATGATATAAATCACTTTAATCTGATATTCACTAAAATAGCTATGTTTAACACAGATAAATAATGTTATTTAAAACAGCAAAACATGTGAAACTTTATGGTTTTTTTAATTAAACTTTTAATGCAATTTTTAATCCGTTTTTATAGGTTTTAGCAGTGCAAGATGTTTGCAACACTTTCCTGTTTGTGATAATTTGTTGACAATGTTCACAGCCGTTTGAGCTGTAAACTATAACAATAGATAATGTTACCTTAGTAATATCAGGACACATTGTATTTGCTGTTACACTGACTGAAGGAGTGATTGAAACTGAAAGGCAGCCATTCTGTTTGGCACACCATCAGGATTTTGGCAGGTGTGTAACAGGAGCACCAAACGATTGCTAGCTTAGGTAAGAATGCAGAATTCAGAATTATACATTGTCACATTCCTTACATATAAAAAATAAGACACTAAAGGGGGAAGGTAGTATTGCTACTATTTTCCTATTTACCATTAGTTAGGTGTTAACTAATTTGTTTGAGTATATAAAGTACAATGCTTTTTGTTCCTGGCGAAGAGTCTATTTTTTGTAGATCAAAAGAAGAATTTTTCATAAATATAATGGTTTAAGAATAAGATCCCTTCCTTGTATGTAATATCAATCAGTGCACACATGATGAAGCAATCTGTAAGACTTTGAAAGCTCTGTATATAACGTTTTCACTTATCAGTTCAAATGATTATATTTCCCCATATACCAGAAACTCACAAACACATCAGAAGGGTCCTCGTTATAATAATTATCAAGAAGCATAAATTGGACTACCATTACTAGATATGCTGAGGAGGGTAAAGGAGATGTAGGGTTTTTTTATTGTTAACTGCATTTTACCTGCCAATTTTAGCCTGAAAATCTGTGTTCCTGTTTTGTCAAAGGTAGCATTATTTTCCTTGATTTGACACAGATGAATGAATCCACCCTTACAGTTTATTACCAACAAAATAATGCACTATTATTATATATATATTTAATATGTTATGCACAAGGGGGATACATTAAAGTGGCAGTAGGCCGGACAATGTAATGTATTAAATGTAACATTGGACCATCCCTCTTACCCCTACTGTTTTTCTCCTTTCTGTACCCCACCCCTATTTTTTTTTTTTTATTATTGTCCAGAAAAAAAGTTGAAAATTAAAAGTATTAAAAAAAAAAGACCAAGACGACGACCAAAAGTAAAATGGGAGGGTGAAATCCGAAAAATTGTTGCAGCAACATGGAGAAGAAAGGCTTGGTACCGCAGTACCTGCAAGATCGTTGGCAAGACCTTCACCCAGCAGTGGATCAACATGGGCTGAAGATGATGAAAATGATATGTTATGCACAAGAGGTTTATGTTTTTATTTGCTCATAAATGTAATTTCTGCGTTAAAGTCTACAGGATGATTTATCAAGGTTCTTCTCTAGATGGTAAATGCCACACATATATCATTCTGCTGAATTAACATGCTCACATGGCACTATATAATAATAATAATTCTCCTTTATTAGCTTTAAACATTTTGTTTCAATGCAATTAGTTTTAAACATTTCATTTTAATTTCTTTTATAGTTCAAACTGTCAAAGTCTTCCTTGCGGAAAATAAAGCTAAATTACAGGTAAGTCAACTAACACATTCCCCATCCTCACTACTCTTTGGCAAGCTCAGTCTAATCAGACTTTTTCCACTAAATTACACAGATCAACAAAAAATCCCTCACAATTATGTCTTGCCATCCAAAACACCACATGATCTTTGCTCATGTGAGTAATCGTTAGGGTGGAAAATTGCAGCTTACTCTGGTGGTATAGCATTTTGCTCATGCCAGACAAACCACTTTTTTTTATAAATGCTGAGCTCTTCTTAAAACTTCTTCAGTCAATCAATAAAAGGAGCAATGAATTGCACACTGGTGTGTGGAGATGCTGCATCTGCATTTAAATAGATTGCCAGCACACCTAAATAAAGGACTTTTAATTGTAAAAGATAATAATAAAAAAGGTCAGGAATGACAAATTTTGGATCGTTAAAAAGCATATTTGAAAAGGTAATTTATTGTTCAACTGTACTGAATGTTAAACTATGTTAATTCAAGTATGGGTTACATTACATTTTACTTGAAGTGATTAAGATTTCATAGCAATCTTTTCTGTCCCTTTACTTGGGTGTCACCTAAACAAGTATATAGACCTTTGTTTTTAGACCTTGAAAAAATAAATAAATAATGAAAACATTTAAAAGGGGTAAATAAACATCATTACAATTTACCGGGTACCTTTTAAAGTTATAAATAGTTATTTTTCAAGTTCATACATTACTATATTGGAACTACCCTCATGAAATCACTAGGCAAAATCTGGCCCATACAGTATGTATCAAAGGACAAAATCCCATAAAATAATAAATTTCCCTTTGATATACAGAATCTGGTGCACTTTGTTTTGCAGACTTCACCACTTTTGCCTTGATACAGTACATCAGGGCCCTCAAATATCTGGATTTCATTTCCATTTGACATAGGGAATATTGGATGGGAGGGAAAAAATATTCCCCGTAGATGTGATGTTCTGCCTTTGTACATGTTAGCTTACAAAAGTTAAGAAACCGTAAAAATGTAACAGGAGCCACCATAAGACATTAGGAAAATGAAAAAGACAGTTGAGAATAAATCTTTCTTTTTTGTTTTGTTTAGCTTCTGCCAAGAACCACATCAAAATGCTGACATGAGAGACTTTGTGGTCACTTCTGGTTTACTGGATGTTACTAGTAAAACCAATGCAAATTCATTCTATGTTTTTACGGTGTATTGATCTGCTGCCCACTCGATTTGCATCAGCTTGCAATTTGGGGGTGAAAAATAACAAAGGGTGTCAGGGAGGATCTACCCAACGCATATTAAAGCCGCAGTCTTTGCTGATCACCACTTGTTTTGCATTTTATTTTTTGTAAGTATTAAGTACTTTAAAGCAGTAGTCCAAGTGGTCGTTTTTTTTATTTAGATTTTTTCCCTTTAATATGTGCATAAATACAATCCACACACTGACAAGTAATTAGTTAAATTGCTGATCGATCCATTCTCCTGTGATCGATTGGTGAAGATTTGGCTCGGGGGTAGAGGACCAAAGATGCAAAGTTCTGTGGGGAAGATCATGTGACCAGGCAGTCACCAGATACAATTAGGGTTGCCACCTTCTACTGAAGGCCAACCCAGAGATAATTGAAAAAAAAATCTCTCTTACCTGCGGTGGCAGCGTGATACGGAAGCGGCTCCCAGCATCCTCCAGCATCTCCCCCCACAATTCCTATTAACATGGCTGTGTGGCGTCAAATGCTGCTGCATTGTCATGACAACAGGACACTATGTGACATCATGATGTTACGCTGTGGCAAAATGTTATAAATACACTGTGACCTCACATAGCATCCAGTTGTCATGGCATTGTGGCGTCATTTGACGCCGCACAGCCATGTTTACTGGAGTTGGAGGGAGAGATGCAGGAGAATGCCAGAGGATTCCGGAGACGCTGCCACACACAGAGATTAACAGGCTAAACACATAGCCCAGAAGTGCCCAAAACCCATAGTCTCTGGGTCAAGCCCTGAGTGGTGGCAAACTTGGATACAATTGGTGCACTGCTAGAGAGAGAGCAGGGCTCAAAAAGGGGTGTGCCAGAGCCTGTTTCCAAAGAGGAAGGGATGTGAATATGAAAATGGTTGCTATATAAACAAAATATGCTTGTTACATTATAATATATTAAACATGTAATTCAACATTGTTTTTAAAAAAATGCTACAAGTATTTTTTCATAGTATGGAACTGATTTATTTAAAATAAAACACACATGTAGGATATTGCTTTATCTGCATCTTTAATAGATCTCTTCTTCTTTCCAATGCTATTTTTATTTTAAAAATCTGATCCTCCATTCAAGAGATATAAGCATTTTAAATATTAGGTGTCTGGGAGGTTAAAATAGAGCTCTCCCCAGATCCCAGTGCAGTCTAAAGGTTACCTCCGAAGGTAGCTTCTTAACACAAAAAAACTTTCAAAATGAAAGAGCAGAACATGTTCATGGTGGAAGATACTAATAGTATATGAGTTAAACTCATATTAGCCTCTGAGGGAATTGCTGCTCTAAAGTATCAAATTCTGCACCTGTGTTCATTAATTTCTTTCCATATTCTAAGTGTGAAAAAGCTTCACAAAGTCTGTCTTGGCATAAACTCCTCTGATTAACGATCTGAGAAAAACAAGCATCTTATATTCGGTGTACTGTACACATGAGCAAGAAAAATGTTGAGTACAGAGTTTCCATTTTGTGACTAACCTTAAATCCAAAGTTATCCAAAGTGAAGCATGCACTTTTACATAAATGTAGTTTGAATCTTTGATGCAATATTTACAGCAAATAAAAATGCCACTTTTAAGCACTTTCACATGTCTTAGACAGGTCTGCAACCCTGACTTTTGCCTTTATCGCTTAGCAAACAATGCTTCCACTGCAGCCAGGGATTCTGGGTAATGACAATGTAATATGTAAGACCACTGTGAGGCTCAAGAAATTTCCATGGAATAAAGTTTTCAGATCCAAATGAGTAGTTTTGGCAACAATAGAGCTTGAATGGAAGAGCTGGTACTTTTTTATGACTGCAAAGTAAACTTGGTTAGCAAATTCAGAGCACGTTACTGTAAAATGAAAATCACATGGAGGCTCTAATAATATCCTGGAAGCAATCTGTACAAGTTTACGTACCATTATGTAGTTACACTGGAACAATTATATTCCTTTGAAATGTTGCAATAAAACTAGCTATTAGTAAGTTAATAGTATTTATTGCCAATATTACGTCCATAATCCCTCATTTTTTTAAATTCAGTTTCCACGTCATAAATTATAAGCAGAATTTGAGTTCTTACATTCCTATCAATGAACTTTCATTGTGGACAATGGATTGTTTGCTGAAGCAAAGAGTATGCTGGTGACTTTCATTTCGACTGTATTGATACATTGACTACACTCAATTAGTAATGACAGGAGGGTTCCGCCCATGCTTACTGGTAGAAAGGGAAGAATATGGAACACAGGTGAGTCAGGATGAACATGCAACATTTTTTCTGCCTGTTTGGTATGAAAAATCAGAATTCAGCAAATAAGCAGGCTGAAAATTCCAGGTGAAAGTGATAGTGTTGGTTACTGTAATAACTTGAAAGTTGGTTGTTTAAATAAAAGGCAAATGAACCCTCAGGTTTTAGGTGAGGTTACGTCAGATTGTTAATGAATGGGTGGGGGGGGGGGGTGGCGGTGAGGGGAGAAGAAGGTATTGGGGAGAGAAGAAAAAGAAATTGGGCGGGAGAAGATGGTATTAAGGGGGAAAAGAAGGTGTGGTGGAGAAGAAGAAGGTATTTGGGGGAGAGGATGAAGGAATTGAGGGGAAGGAGATATGGGACCAGAGGAGAGATGGGGAGACAGAAGGAAGTATAGGGGGAGAAGTAGGTATGGGGTAGAAAAGGAGATAAGGGTGAGAAGGAGCTACACTGGCGACACACTTTATTCGAGCTCGGCTAGTCCCACGAATTCGGGTATACTCGGGTGTATTGAGGTTTGTGACTGTTTTCTGCCCCAGTGCATTGCGTTATTTTCCAGGCAGGGATTGAAGCATTTTATTCCCGCTGGCTGCAATACTGCACAGTATATATATATATACTGCATTACAATTCATGAATTTATGCCATCTGGTAGACACGCGAAGCATTTCAGCCTATTAAATCCTAATCATTATCATTTAACAGATCAGCCGCCCGTCAGCCAGGCATGACCCATGGCTGGGAAGGCAAACGCAACGGGGCTTGTCAGAGGTGAGGAGCGGCGCATTCCAGGTATCTGCCAGGTACAAACTGGGTATTTGCTCGAATAAAGTGTGTCGCAGCAGTATGGGGGGTGAGCTATGGAGGTAGGAATGGGCCTGGGGAGGGGGAGAGGAGTAAGTATGGGTCTGGGGAGGGGGAGAGGCGTAGGTATGGGTATGGGGTGGGGGAGAGGAGTGGGTATGTGTCTGGGGAAGGGGAGAGGAGTAGGTATGGGTCTGAGGAAGGGGAGAGGAGTAGGTATGGTTCTGGGGAGGGGGAGAGGAGTATATATGGCCCTAAGAGCATCCGGGCTTGGTACATTTGTCCTCGCTGCCCCTCCATGATGGCAGCCCTGGTGGCAGCAGAGAAGCAATAAGTCTGACCTGCAAGTCAGAAACAACGTCCAATGTCTGGCACCAGGATGGACACCCCGCCCCCCTGGCTACACAAGTAGGGACTTTGGGGGTAAGGAGTGAGAGAGACTTTGGGGAGGAGTGAAAGAGACTTGGGGGAGTGACAGAGAATTGGGGGAGGGGTAAGAGACTTGGAGAAGGGAGTGGGCAGAGGGGGAGGGGGAGACAGAAAGACTGGTGGGGTGGGGATGAGGGAGTGAGAAATAATGGTGGGGGGACAGATACACTGGTGGGGGAAGGAGGAGTGGTTCATAATGGAGGGAGGGAGGGAGAATGGGGCAGAGAGTGAGAGATAATGGAGGGAATGAGGGGGAGAGAGACTGGAGAGGAGGAAATAAATTAGGGGGAAGAGAGTGGGGAAAAAGAGGGTGGAGAGGGAATGCAAAGATGGGGAGAATAAGGGGAGGAGAGAGAACCGGGGGAGGGAGATAATTGGGGACGAGAGAGGAGGGGAGAGAGGGAGGAGTTTATGTTTGAGAGAGAAAAAATAGGGGGGAGATATACTGTAACATACAAAAGATACACAAATACAGTTAACAATTACAGAATTGTTTTGCCTTGGTTCTATAAAACATATTTAAAAAATTGGGTAGGGGGAGACGGAGCGCAGTTAGTGGAACTTGCCCCGGATGCACAAATACCTAAGGTCTCTCATTTTTTAACATTCCGCTAATGTTGATTTAACGTATCCATATCTGTAATATATATCCCCAAAGGTGCTTAGTGCAGCGATGACCTGGCATTTTCCTTAAAAATAACGAATCGATAAGTTTGAAGTGATGTTTTAATTACTCACATGCAAATCATATGGTAATGAGCAGTAAACCTCTGTTAATGTTAGCACATGATAATAACACTACGACATTTAGCCCCTTGCAAAACTGCCCTTGCTCACATCCTGACCCTGATTGTCATTGAGTAATTTCTGGGAATAGCCTAAAATCAATATAAGGCCGTGCTTATACCAACCGCGTTCGGGCGCGCGATGATCGCGCTGCCGGAACAAATGAATGTAACCTAATCCAGCTGCCTATACTTTGCGAGCGCTGCAGAGCGACCGGGCAAGCTTCTCCCAAGCAGATTTTAATTTTTTTTATTTTGCCGCGCGGCAGCTGTGTCACGTGAGCGGATCAACCAATGAGGGCGTACCGCTCAAGGCCACGCCTCTGCTACACAGCCACGCCCCCCTGTCTCCTCCATTTGCCTCCTGCTACAGTGCAGGTTTCTGGCATGCACATCGCCCTAGTGATGTCAAGAGGGCGCACGCTTGCAAGGACCAGGTATAATCACGGCCTAAGGACTTAACCCTTTCATTACAAAGATATATATTAGCGATCACATAAATGTTTGAAACATGGTTTTTAGTGATTAAAGTGATATGTTTGTGTGAACTAACATGGTATATAACAGGGGTGTGCAAACTTTTTGGTCTGTGTCCCCCTGCCTTCTCTCCCCCCCCCCCCCCCTGCTTGCGCCTCCCACTACCTTTTCTCTGGCATTTTCTGACGTCATGACGTCATGTGACATTGCGTTGCCAGACATCATATAACCCCGCGGCATCATTTGCCACTGCGATGCTATGGCGACGCATTGCCACAAGCCGCCAGAGACAAGGTAATGGATTTACAGAGGCCTCGCAAGCTCCCCCGGCATTTAATTACCGTGCACCCCCCAGATAATGTTGCGCGACCCCCAGTTTGCACACCCCTTGCATATAATATAATGTAATAATGACTGGATAAAGTATGGGCATATAATAATGTCTATCCATACATACATCAACACTATTCATTAATATTTCATTTTTAATTAATATACAATTAAAATAAATTAAAGATGTAATTCCTTCATTTATTTGAATTGTACATTAATAAAAATATGAATTTACTGAATATTGTTGAGGTATGCATGGATATACATCATTGTACACCCATACACTTGCTGTACTCAGCACTCAAATTAGTCAGTTTTAAGGAACTGAACATAAAATTTACATTCAGGTGGAAACATTTATACAAATTATATCCCTGAATCATTGGGATTCTGCTTGACTCTCTATAGTTCAATGAAGGTTATGGTGACATGAAAGGAATATGCCATGTCTCTTCTCTTTATTGCACTTTGGGAAGGTCGGTCATGTTTTTGTAAACAATAACTTTATTACTGTATGGTTGGTTTCCATCCACTGTAGAATAATGCAGAATTAATCAAAAGCTCAAACTGATAAATCCAAAACGGTGAAACAACCGTCCTTCAATGAGTTTTTCTGATAGTGGACATCCTTATCCCAAACTTTACGGTACAACCTGGAGAAAGCTTTGTATAACTGTTTAACTTACTGTGTACAATTTGTGAAAGGTAAAAGTGATGCAGTCATGCTCTTACCCAAAATGCTTGTCTGAACTTTAATCCGTGTGTGGCATAAGATATTGGGGTGAACAAATCAGGATTGGGGGACCGTGAAAGAAATGTAAATGCACTCATGTCATGATTTTTTTTATAGTGTTCTGTAATTAGTACACAATTTGCTGGCACATTATCAGTTGCACTAGAGGAAGACATTTTTAGGTGATCTAGGTGAAAAAATGGTGCATAATGCATACAATTCCTTTAGTTTTAGCACTTTATTAATAACTTGGCTACTCTGATACAGGAAATTCGTGACCCATGCTAGTTTCTTGTGATCATGAACATGTCAATTTCTTCCACTATGTATGTATGTAAATTGGTATTTATATAGCGCCAATAATGTACACAACATTTTACAAAAAAAAAAAAAAGATAGTAGATTACAGGGAATTAAACTATGCTGTGAGCAAATAAAATAGATTGTAATCTAATCAGTAATTGTATGTGAAGGATTATAGGTACACTATTGAATACATTAATGCTGTAATAAAAAAAAGATGATTGTAACCGTTGGCAATTCCCTGACCACGCAATACTAAATAACTGGCTTAAATTATTACATAATCATGCACCTAAATGTTCAGTCTGGGCTACAGTACAAAGTGGAAGTACACACAAAATAATGTCATTTTAGTACAATATCAAAGAGTCAAAGAGTCAGATGTATGAAGTCACACAAATGCTTTTATTCTCCTGTGCTAAAGCTATTAACTGCAGAGGAAACATAAAAATCAGTTATTAATGTGCATTTGGTCTACTTAGTCTACCCATAATGGCAGTAGTTTAAGCAAAACTGTTAATGTTGCTATCAAGTAATTTCTGTAATTAAGCCATTTTGGTAGCAGCATGAAAATCAAAAGTAAAAACTGTGAATGTGGACTAACAGAATTGGAATTTCCAGAAATAACTACATTAACAAAAGTATATTTGATTTACCTGCATGCCAATCAGGACAAAGATCTCAAAAGACAGTCAACCATTTATTCCCAGTGGGTGTCCCTTAGAATTAGACTACATAATAGCAGAAGTATACACATTATTGAAATCAATTTTGTTCCAAGGACACAGAATAAATATTTTGCATTGCTAATGTCATTAGTTGGACAGGAAAAAGCATACATATAAAAGAGGCACAATTACGTTACAAAGAGATGCATGCTTGCAAGATGTTTGCCTTAGTTGAACTGGTGGTCTAAGAAAGGAAATACCAATATATTTTGTTTGTACATTTGGTTCATTCACATGAAACCATGGATAAACAGGAAAAAAAGGCAATAAAGCTAAATGATGTAGATGAGCGTCTCTTACAAGCAGAGTTTATTGTAAAATGTAAGGAGTGGTTTGGATTCTGAATAAGACAATGTCACTTGTAATACAGATGTTGAATCAAAAGATTAATGTTCTATTAGAAAGACTGACAAAATCGTGTTATCAACACTCCTCTGTTGCTGTTTAAAATATTATCCATTTAAGGCTTTTCTGGGGGGTTTTCATAGTCCATTCAGGGTTTTAATACTTTTCGTAACCATGAATCATTTTAATATCAATTATTGTGTGGCTGTCCACCACAATTACTGTACATATTTCTGCTCAGTAATATATTTGTATCGCTATATATCGTGTCTCAAATGATAAATAGCCAGTGAAAAGATTGTGAAACTTTCACCATGCTGAACACCGAGTTTATACTACTCCATTCTGGGCCACAAGCACCTAACCTTGACACAGTTGTGGAGGTTCATACATTCTTTATTGCTCCAAATGCAATGTCCTCCTACAGCTCCACTCACCCTATAGCTGATCAAATAGCGACCAGTATGAGCCACATGTATTTTTAAGACGCCCATTGAGTTTACTTTTTTTTTTTTTGGACAAATGACCAAGGAAACAGGGAAATTATTTTGAGAAACCAGTGTGGTACGAAACTGGCTTACGGTTGGACTTCACTAATGCTAACATTTCAGACATATGAAGCATAAAGTAATTGCCGTATTGCTTACTTATTGTGAAATCTCTCCGGTTTAGCAAAATGCAATTATCTGTGGCTGTTACCCTTTTTACTGAAACCTGAGAAAAGCCCCCGACATTACCACTCCTTCAAATTCAAGTAACTGCACATCCAATTTAAACATCTACAATGCTTAGGCAGGATACCATTTCTGCTCCTTAATAAATAAAAGATTAGTGCTTTTCAAATGCGACTAAAACGCTAATAATTTATTTGACTACCCTTTTTCAAATAACTTTTTTAGCTACTTGTGAACTTTAAGACGTGTCTCTATAACTATGTTTTATGATTAAGAGGATCCCATTAATACGTTTCAGCTGTCTGTTTTCCAAATGCAAAACATTTGTTCCAATTATAAGTCTACTAACAAAGTGAGCACACACAATCCTAGAGGCGCAGGAAAAAAACCAAGTTGATTTAGCTCAGAAAATGTAAATTAGCATGCCCTTTGTCTGGGTGCCCTATGCAGTCCCGAAAAAGCATGTTCAGCATGATGTTTCCTCTTATTAAAATTTCTTCAGATAACAGAGCACAGAAATACCAACCTCCCCCACTACAAGCTATTAAAAGAAAGGGATCAATGCCATGAGAGGGGAAAAAAATGAAGCACATTGAAACTTCTGGCATTTATTCACACCACAGGAATCCGACATAATTATTCCCCCTAGGAAATGTGAAGAGAAGTGTGCAGCACATTTCATGTACTTACTGACTGTAAGTGCCATGAAAATATCAAGTCAATGAACAAAAAATAAAAAAACAAGAAGCCAGCTTTCATTAGAATTGGGGAGATTTAAATATATGAAAATGCTAGCGCTGATCACTAGTCTGAATGTGCCATTTCTGCCTCACGCCCGGGAGCTAAATGAAATCTTGCACATGACATGTTAGGGGAAGCCTTGGAAATATTACAAGTAAATGACTACTTTAGATTGTTTAGCTCTCCAGGGCAGGGATTTTCTTATTGTCTGACTTTGTTTGCGCTTATTGTATTATAATATACTATATAATATTGACTTTGTAAAGTGCTGAGGAGAGAGAGTCTGACTGACTGACTGACTTCAAAATGTTCGGTGGAAATAGAAGATTTCGTCTACATTATCAAAATGACATGTTTCCAAAATGTAAAAACAGAAAACAAAGACACTATTAAAGAATCATGAGGGTAATATATCAAAGTCTTATGGTTGGAAAACTAGTACAAAGTAGTAGCACCAAACGTTACCTTATTTATCAAAGAATAAGGTCCCCACAGTATAAAATGGATTTGTTTTGCTGTGATAAATACTGTATGACAGTTTTTTTGCTTCAGTTTTGCCATTGGGGATTTTGGTACATTTCCATTTTTCACTTCATGTTTGTTATGAAACTGCCGGTGGGTATTATTTAGGAAAAATAATGGCAATATATAAAATGCCAACATCTACTGTCTGTTCAACCCATGGTTTTTAGGCCTAGATTCACTTAAATGGTCGACAAATGGAAAAACTGGCGTTATTGGTAATTATACCATTTTTTTATTTTATCAACCATTTCACTAAAAACATATCGCCAGAGGTAAAACAGTGATAACAGATTTTTTTACTGCAATATTATTTTGGCGATGGTTTAAATGTAAATGAGAATGTAATATTTATGAGCATTAACCCGCTATTCACTGAACTCCGGTACTTGGAGATATCAGGTTACTGCCAAAAAATAATTACATTTTTTATCACATACCCCCAGGCTGGCGTTAGGCCTTTATTGCCTATGTAAATAATGGCCACTATAGACATACTGTAGGCAAGGTAACCTAAACCAACCTGGAAGACAGGATACAAATATATTACATAAACATTTATCAACTTTTTAATATGTTAACCCCTTAGTGGCCCATGATGAGTTGGTCATTAAGGTTTACTAACAGCTTAATTTATTCTCAACACTGTTCTACAAGAGGATAAAGTAATACGAGTTATTACAAAACATTATGGACAAAAATAATTTTAACCCCTTTGATGCTGGAGGCTACGAAGGCATTGCAACCTAATGCCTTCAGGCACCATAGGGTTTAAAACAGCAATACTACTTCTCTCCCACACACACTATTTAAAAAAAAAAATTCTATATGTAACGCATGTGACAATGCATAATTCTACAATTGTTTGGTGCTCCTGTTATAAATCTGTCAAAATCCTGATTGTGTGCCTAACATAATGGCCGACTATCTGTTTTAATCAATACTCCAGTCAGTGTAACTCAGCACTACAATGTATCCTTATATTACTAAGGTAACATTATCTATTGTTCTAGTTTCCATCTCAAACTGCTAGGAACATTGGCAACAAATTATCACAAACAGGAAAGTGTTGCGCTGCTTTGGAGGTGGGCTAAAACCTGAGTTAGAAATCAAAGGATGCTTTCAAACGCATTAAAAATGGTATTAGGAGTTACATTTAAAAAAAAATATGTATAAACGGCCATTATTATATAACACTACAGAACTGATTTATTTTAAATATATAAAATTTCACGTTTTGCTGAACGACCCAGGGCACCTTCCTCCATCATCCACTACCTTTACCCCCAACCTACCTCAACACACACAACAACCAAACGACTCCCCCTCCTCCTCATCTACAGGAATGACACGTACATCCCTATTAGTCAAAGTGCTTTTTATTTTTCATTAACCAATTTGATGGCAATTAGACCTTACCTAGGTTCTGCTTAGCCTCCCTGGCACAGTGGCACTCAAAGGGTTAATGATTACTATCTCTCTCTCTCTCTCTCTCTCTCTCTCTCTCTCTCTCTCTCTCTCTCTCTCTCTCTCTCTCTCTCTCTCTCTCTCTCTCTCTCTCTCTCTCTCTCTCTCTCTCTCTCTCTCTCTCTCTCTATATATATATATATATATATATATATATACAGTGTTCGACAATTGTATACATTTACTCGCCCGGGGCGGGTGGATTTAACCCCCGGGCGAGTAACTATTGGCCCAAGCAGCACACGTGTTTTTTTTTTTAAATTCCCCCGTTCGCGCTGAAATTTCCCTGCTCGCTTAAAAAAAAAAAAAAAAACTCCCCTACCTGACTCCTGATTGGCGCGCGCTCCAGGCTTTGTGGGCGCGCGGCCAGGCTCTATATGAGCCCGCCCCCAACGAGCGGCCATTCTGCCTGGAGCTCTGTTGGAGGGTAAGTATTCTCCATGCTGCGGCCCCTCTGCTCCTTCCCTGCGATCCCCCTGGTCCCCACATGGCTCCCTACTCCCCACCGCGGAAGCTCTCCTGTCCCCTGCTCCTGTCCCATTCCCCTGCTCCTGTCCCCTCCTCCTGTCCCCTGCTCCTGTCCCCTCCTCCTGTCCCCTCCTCCTGCTCCCTTCCCCTCTTCCTGCTCCTGTCCCCTTCCCCTCCTCCTGTCCCCTTCCCCTCGATCCACCGATCGATGTCAGGGGCGGGAGGTCCCCGCTGCTGCAGCCCGGTTGGCTTGCGGGGGGGGGCTCGGCCCTCACCACGTGCCTCCCATGCGTCCCCTACCTTCATGATGGCGCAGCCGCCGCATGAGGTGGGGGGATGTCGGCCTGGCCCCCCCGCCACGAGCATCATGCCGCCGCGGGCTGGGGGGGAAGAAGCAGCCTGCAGCTTGGCCGTGCACTGACCGAGGGGAGCAGGGCAGTGGCGGCCACGGCGGAGCTGACTGTCACCTGGGGCGCCCAGTGGGGGATACCTCGCCACGTGCCTCCCACCCACCCTGCTGATTGGGGGGGGGGGGGATGTCGGCCTGCCCCCCACACGAGCGGGAGATGGGCGCGGGTGGGTGGGGGATTTGCGTGGTGCTGGTCGCGGCCTTTCCTCCCCTGTGTGTGTGTGAGAATGTGTATGTGTGTGTGTGTGGGAGAATGTGTGTGTATGAGAATGTGTATGTGTGTGTGTGTGTGGGAGAATGTGTGTGTGTGTGAATGAATGTATGTGTGTATGGGAGTATGTGTATGTGTGTGACACCAGAGGTCCCCCCCAGTCAGTAACCCCCCCCCCCCAGTCAGTAACCTCCCCCCCAGTCAGTCACCCCCCCAGTTAGTAACCTTCCCCCCAGTCAGTCAGTCACCCCCCCCCTGTCAGTCACCCCCCAACCCCAGTCAGTGTCAGTCACCCCCCACCCCCAGTCAGTGTCAGTCACCCCCCACCCCCAGTCAGTGTCAGTCACTCCCCACCCCCAGTCAGTGTCAGTCACCCCCACCCCCAGTCAGTGTCAGTCACCCCCCCACCCCCAGTCAGTGTCAGTCACAACCCCACCCCCAGTCAGTGTCAGTCACCACCCCCAGTCAGTGTCAGTCACCCCCCCAACCCCAGTCAGTGTCAGTCACCCCCCCACCCCCAGTCAGTGTCAGTCACCCCCCCACCCCCAGTCAGTGTCAGTCACCCCCCCACCCCCAGTCAGTGTCAGTCACCCCCCCACCCCCAGTCAGTGTCAGTCACCCCCCACCCCCAGTCAGTGTCAGTCACCCCCCCACCCCCAGTCAGTGTCAGTCACCCCCCACCCCCAGTCAGTGTCAGTCACTCACCCACCCAGTCACCCCTGCCCCACCCAGCCACTCACCCAGCAAACCACTCACCCAGCCTCTCTCTCTGTGTATCACCCACCCTCTGTGTGTGTCACCCACCGTTTCATTCCTCTGTCTCCCCCACACTCTCTCTCCCCCCCACACACTCTCTCTCTCCCCCCCACACACTCTCTCTCTCCCCCCCCCCCACACTCTCTCTCCCCCCCCACACTCTCTCTCTCCCCCCCACACTCTCTCTCTCCCCCCCACACTCTCTCTCTCCCCCCCACACTCTCTCTCTCCCCCCCCACACGCTCTCTCTCCCCCCCACATGCTCTCTCTCCCCACCACACTCTCTCCCACACACTCTCTCTCTCTCTCCCCACACTCTCTCTCTCTCTCTCTCCCCCACTCTCTCTCTCTCTCTCTCTCTCTCCCCCCCACTCTCTCTCTCTCCCCCCCACACTCTCTCTTTCCCCAACACTCTCTCTCCCTCTCTCCCCACACTCTCTCTCCCTCTCTCCCCCACACACTCTCTCTCTCTCTCCCCCCCACTCTCTCTCTCTCTCCCCCCCACTCTCTCTCTCTCCCCCCCACACTCTCTCCCCCCCACACTCTCTCTCTCCCCCCCCCACACTCTCTCTCCCCCACACTCTCTCTCTCTCTCCCCCACACTCTCTCTCCCCCACACTCTCTCTCTCTCTCCCCCACACTCTCTCTCCCCCACTCTCTCTCCCTCTCTCCCCCACACTCTCTCTCCCTCTCTCCCCCACACTCTCTCTCCCTCTCTCCCCCACACTCTCTCTCCCCCACACTCTCTCTCCCCCACACTCTCTCTCTCTCTCTCTCTCCCCCACACTCTCTCTCTCTGTCACTCCCACACTCTCTCTCTCTCTGTCACTCACACTCTGGATCTCTTATTTACCCTATATATCTTAACTGCCCTATACTACACCGAAATCTTAACTACCCTATACTGCTTTCTTCCAGATCTGGCTCAAGCTTCACACGGAAGACATCGGAACCCCCACCTAACCCAGAAGACAGGTAATGAACACCTCCCCAATGTATAACATTGCGGGAATGAGGTACCTGGACATTGAGGGACTGCGGATCAGGTAAGATCCCAGGTGGGATTGCTGCTTTAGATATTGTGAAGCGGGGACATCCAGACATTGGTTAAGGGGTTCAGGAAACTAGTCATTCACACCTGGCTTTTATTTCTAGATCTGACATTTACACACACACATGTAACAAGGACTAATTGTTGTATAATGTAATACAATAAATACATTTATGTCAAAAACGAATGTTGTTCTGACTAGGAATTTATTAAATGTATTTTATTTATATATTTTATTTTAAAGCGGGGTTGGGGGCGGGACTAGGGGCGGGGTTGGGGGCAGGACTAGGGGCGGGACTAGGTGGCGAGTAGATTTTTGGGTTGGGCGAGTAGATTTTTGGGTGATTTGTCGAACACTGTATATATATATAGACATATGGAGACCAGGGGATCCTGATAGCCAAAAAGAGACAGCACACTGCAGGTATGGTATCAAAAAAGTGTATTCAGTAACACAAGGCCGCCAACGTTTCGGTCCTCCCAACTGAACCTTCCTCAGGGCAGTGCAACTACAGACTAACACAAGCACCCATATATACCCCTTAACACATACTAAAAAACACCTGAAAACAATCATGAACTCCAAATTGTAATCCCAGATACAACCCACATTTCTAAACAGCCAATCCAACATACTGATACTGGTACGCACCAATGAGAGTTGTTATCAAGGTTTGATCATGTGACTAGGTACACATATGCATAGATCAGGTTCTCTCATTGGTGCGTACCAGTATCTGTATGTTGGATTGGCTGTTTAGAAATGTGGGTTGTATATGGGATTACAATTTGGAGTTCATGATTGTTTTCAGGTGTTTTTTAGTATGTGTTAAGGGGTATATATGGGTGCTTGTGTTAGTCTGTAGTTGCACTGCCCTGAGGAAGGTCCCGTTGGGAGGACCGAAACGTTGGCGGCCTTGTGTTACTGAATACACTTTTTTGATACCATACCTGCAGTGTGCTGTCTCTTTTTGGCTATCAGGATCCCCTGGTCTCCATATGTCTACATACTCTCTATGGGACAAGCATCTGCCTCCTGCAACAAAACCGTGAGTGCTAATCTCCATACCTGACTATATATATATATATATATATATATATATATATATATATATATATATATATATTTAGCCATGGCTGGTTTCTGGCTACCATTCTGCCCTCACTGACGTGCAAGTCCTGGTAGGAGGATGCAGTGCCAGTGACAATTATGGGTTTTCCCCACATAAGCATTCCCTTGAGTGATAGGGGAGGAAGTGGGATTAGGTCTGAGTTCTGCCCAATCCTGGGTTCAGACCTAGTACCTTCCCCATACTGTATTTAAGGGAGTTGCAACCGCAAATTCAGTAGTGTCTCTACCGTTGAGAGAGACA
Source organism: Ascaphus truei (assembly GCF_040206685.1). NCBI lineage: Eukaryota > Metazoa > Chordata > Amphibia > Anura > Ascaphidae > Ascaphus > Ascaphus truei. The sequence goes on from NC_134485.1 coordinate 46,133,557, forward strand.
AGGTGTCACACAGAGCTGCTGTGCATGGGCAGGCCCTGATCCTCTTCCCGTAAGGGGGAGAGTGAGTGATTACCTTTCGCCTGGTCCTGCTAGTGGGCTGGGGAAGAGCAGGGACAGCTGCAGGGGCCCTTGACCTGTAGTGAAGGTCCAGGGACCATCCTAAATTTGGAGATCAGAACAGAGACTGTATTGGGCAGAGGACTGCCATGTTTATGTGAGTGTACAGGAATAAACCCATTCCAGTTGAATATACCTCCGGCCTGGTGTGTGATCTTACTGGGGGGGAGTTAACCATTTCTACCATAGGAGATTGCCTCCATACATCTGGAGTTAATGGCAGATAGAGCCACTGTGTACCATGGAGTAAATGTCTGGTATATACCCCAGAAGCCTGTCCTGCAGTCCCCACAACCATTGACGGACAACTCAGCATTCTGTGAGCCAACAGGTAGCATGCACCATACACCTGGTAACAGGGGAATCTCCCAGAGGGTGGGGGAAACACCGTTACATAGAGCAAATAGAAATATATATTGAAAGGTATGTCTTAATATTGTTTTTACCTTGTATGTTTATTGTTTATTTGTATGGTTTATTTGTATTTGCACCCTGGCCTACAGCCCTTGGCGCCCGCTCTGGCTAATATGGCTCTAAACAATTCCTGTAGAAGAAGAGAGGTTGTTAGGTATGTTGGGGTGGGCTGAGGCTAGGGGGGTGGATGATTGGGGGAAGATGCCCCAGGTTGGGTGGTTAGGCCCCCCAAGCGTGGCATAAAGTTAAGGGTTCACATCCTTTTTGCCATGGTGGTTACAATGGAATACTGGCACAACATTTCCAAAGTTGCATTGATCAGGTCTATGTAAAATTGCAGATTTAGAAAATCTTGCTTTCCCCCAAAACAACTAGTGGAGAATGTTACAATTATGTATGAGACCAGGATGAAAAAAGAGAAGACAATTTGTACAGGAAAAAAATAGACATGACTAAACCATTTACCACCATCATCATTTTGCATCTACAAGGCATTGCTGAACCTTCTTGCCTGTTCTTATTCATGTATAATTAAATAGGATATCCATGTATCCTGTATCCTGTATCCTAATACACATTGTAATACATATTCAAATTAATATCTGCTCAAAATGCTCAGATGCATTTAAAGTCATTAGATGAACTAAAAATACAATGCACATGTAACCTGCAGATGTTTATTCAATGCATAGCCACATCTTTATACTATCAGCGCACACCAAAATGTAAATTCTTCCCACATGCCAACAGCCATGTGAATTTTTACAGATGTTTAGCAAGAAGGATCAAAAGAGATTTCATCATATCAGTTCAGATCAGCTGCCAACCGACAGTATAGACACAATGCAGAGACATGTTAAAGCCATAATACAAGCTAGAGAATACAAATGATCAGTCCTTTTCTAATTAGAGATAAATTCATCACTTTAATTTCGTTTTCCTCATGACCTGCGTAGAAAATGATTCAACTATTTTTAACATGATTACACACTAAACTACATTTTCATACTTGGTTACATAGTTGTGCATTTGCAAAGCTTTAACTTTTGACTCATAGCTCAGATAATATGGTACAATTTCAACTGCAGGAATGACACAATAGGATCCAATACTTGAGCACTTCTAAGTACAAAAGGCCGTCCAGAGGTTAAAGATGCTAGAACATTTGGAGAACTTTGGATAACCCAGTATGATTCCCCTAAGTGTGTAGTGGGATATTTGTGTTAAATGGGCAAGAGTGCGTTAAAAAATCCCAAAGACTGGTGCTCAAAGACAACACAATAGAGAATAATAAAGCATACAGTATAGCAATTCCAAATGTCTTTAGTGTATCAATGGCAATCAATGAAGATGGAAGCGCTGATTGATAAAACACTTTATGTGTGAAATGCATTAGAGATTAGCCAGCACTACTCTTTTTCATTTTTTTTTTTATTCATTAAAACACTTTTTTGGTCACAACGTCCGTGTTGCTTCATTTGGCTGTGCACTGGTTGTTCCTGATTGGATCTTTCCCGGATATTTGTGTTAGCTTGTAGTGAAGTACCTAACATTTTTCAATATAGAAAAAAAATTTCACTGTGACTAAGACTATCCCAACAGCCAGGGACTTGCTGGCAAATTTTATCCCGTGAGTCAAACCCCACCAACTGGCACCACACACATATCCACAGATGCACACATATGTATGTATGTCTTTATTTATATAGCGCCATTCATGTACATAGCGCTTCACAGCAGAAATACCCATGACAATCACATAAATAACAAATAACACACACCAGATACACGCACCATACACACACTCGCCCACCAGAAACACGCAAAATACACATACCAGATACATGCAGCATATAAATGCAAACACATACACATGCACACTATATACATACAGCGGTGAGAAAAAGTTTGTGAACCCTTAGGATTTTCACATATTTCAAACCTAAAATGTTATGATATCTTAATCTAAGTCCTTATAATAGGTAAAAAATAACCTGATCAAACAAATTACACAAAAACATGATACTTTTTCAACATTTATTTATCCACAAATCATTCAATATTCAATATCCATGTGTAAAAAAGAATGTGAACCTTTAGATTCAGTGGGGGGGACTCACTAAGCTCCGTTAATTAGCGCTGAAATGGGTTACATCACTCGGGCTAAAAAGGGTGAAGCCAAAAGCGCTATACACTAAGGCTGTTTGGCGCGTTTTCGGCCTGCCATGCCCAAAAGGGCCATATTGCACGAGCACCTTCTTCCCCCCCTGATATCGTGCTTAAAGTTATTTAGCACGATAACTATTATAAACAAAGCAGCCTGTAAGAACTGCATGGAGATGCTGCGTCTCAAAGCACGGCTCTTACAGGCGATCGTGCTGTACAAATATGATTTTTAATACTAGTGTACATGAGCAGGGGGTCTCCTGAGCTGAACCGCATTGGTTTCAGCCTCGGGACCCCTATTTCAGGAGATATAGGCCCCGCTATGGGGTGCCGGTATCCCCTGCAGAATGTAAATGTCCCGGTCACGTGACGCGGGAGCTTTACAAGTGCAGGGGATACTGGCACCCCATAAAGGGGCCTATAGCTTCTGACGTAGGGGGTCCACGGACCTGAAACCAATGCAGCTCAGGAGACCCCCTGCACATCTACACTAGTATTAAAACACCAATACCATATATGGTAATGAAGCTGCATTAAAGTATTACATTTATAGCGTCCAAGACGCGACGTGGGCTCTATAATGATGGCGGCGACACTGGCATCCGATGCCCCTTACCGGGGCCTGTAACTCGGGAAGCAGGGGGTCCCTGAGCCACAAATCAATGCGGTTCAGCTCAGGGGACCCCCTTTTCCCGCACAATATTAATAAAAATACATTAAAGCAGCTTCATTACCTTGCGGCTATCCGCTAAGGCAATGAAGGGGTTAAGGCATAATAGCATGTTTAATGGGGACAATTGCCCAAGTTTTTATTATACCTGTATGTATGTCCATCTATAGTTTACATGATTGGTTTGGGCATATTTGTATTTCGGCATGTATATCCTTAACCATTTATTTGTATATTGGTTAATCATGCATATACAGTATATATATATGAACCCACTGTACACATAAATGGGTGAAGGGTGGGTATCGGGTTAGGGTGGCTTAACACCTTAATGACTGTAGCGGTTAATAACCGCTAAGGTCATTAAGGGGTTAGGGGACATTAGTTTGGCTTTTTTTCTTCTTGTGTATATTTTTCAGCACCCGAGTGTATGGACGGTGAGGAAGATGAGGATGGCCTTCATCGTGGGTGCCGGACAAGGGTGAGTACAAAATGTATTTATTGTATTTATTGTGATTAATGTATATGTAATGGGCAAATGCATTATTATCCATATGTGGATAATAGTAATTTTGCCCATTACTGTAGTGTATGTGTTAGGGGACGGGGATATTTTTTAATAGTATTGTTTATTTTTTGGGCCCACGTCATTGGTACCGCAGGCCCACGGACGTCCGCGGGGACCCCCGGACACCCCCGTGGGGACCCCCGGACACCCGCGGACCCCCATAGTCCTGTGTGGTTCACCCAGGGACCCCAGCGGGGTCAGCAGGGGACATCCGCGGGCCTGCTGTATGGATGGTGTGCCTGCAAAAAGGTAAACAAAGAAATATTTTCTAAGTCCAGCTCCTTTTGCGCCTGACTTTAGCTGGTGCGTTTGTTAGGTGCGTTTTTTAAGGCCGATTCACTTCGCGCTGCTTAGTGAATCTCCTGTACTTGCAAAAAGCAACGCAATAGCCTCATCATGCGCATTTTGCGCCGAGGGCTGAAAAAGCCCTTTTAAGAGCGATAAAGCGCAGTTATCACTGCTTAGTGAATCTCACTGCAGCCTTATTGGTCTTAAAGCCACTTAACGAAGCTTAGTGAATCGGCCCCAGTACCTGGTGGCGCCCCATTGAGCAGTAATGACTTTAACTAAGAACTTGCTGTAGCTGCTTGTCAGTCTCTCACATCGGTTTTGAGGAATTTTGGCCCATTCTTCCTTACAAAACTGCTTCAACACAGTGACATTTGTGGGCTTTCCTTGCATGGACAGCTCACTTCAGGTCCTGTCACAACATTTTTATTTAAAATATTAAAATATAATATATTGCTTTTTATATATTAACTGCATTTCCTGTTTGTTTTTAAAGGATTTGGAAAAATATATATTTTTCTTTATTTAGAAGACCATCTGGCACAAATTTGTAGTACGGAGATCAAGAGGAAATATTTACCCAAAATAATTAAAAATAAAAAAAAACAGTTCTTAGTTAGTTCAACTATACACCTTTGTAAAATCCCTCAGCAAATAAAAGGTTCCATAATACTCAAACAAAACCATGTCTTTCAACCAAAAAATCCTGATTATGTCTATTATCTTTATTTACTTTGCTACCAAGTTACACACTTGGAATCTTTCTCAATTAGTATGCTATCTGGGCCACACAAACGCTCGCTCGCACATATTTATCTATTGTAGTTCCTAACTGAAAATCAAAAGATATCTTATCTTGAAACCACACTATCCCCATTGTATTCTGCTATCGAATTTCACCCCTCTAAAGGCACTTCTATTTATTTCATAATAAGCCATATCGAATAGAGCTATTTAGTCTTGATTTGATTGTCTTCACTGCAGTGTAACAGGGAGGTTTTCTATTTGTTTGCAGTTAATTCAATTAACCCAACTACCTTTGCATATCCTGTAAATTCACACAGTAGATCACTGATTTTGTGAACTATTACACTAGGAAACATCTGTTTAGCAGTAAACCTGATAAGGTGTCAACCACCCTTCTAAAGCTGTATTGTAATACATAACTAACTATGGTCCACTGATTCTTACATAAAAAGGTAAAAAAATTGGAAAAAAATTGCAATATGAGCCTTTTGATGCAGATATTTTAATTTATGCCTCTAACGTATCGAACAGAAAATGACCTGTATCAAACAATATTTAACTCTTTATTGAGACACTTAGGTCCTTAATCAATAAGCTTCTATAGAGCAGATCACAGTGTGATTGAGAGCAAACTGCCATTGAGTTGAAGAGGAAATGTGTTTGAAACTGCTTGATATTTAGTTCCCGATAACGGTACGCTTAATTGGCAGAACAGCACAGCCTTTTTTAATTACTTCAACTTCCACTTAGTTTTTTAAGTAGACAAAACCAGTTTTGTGCCCTGTTTTTACTAGAGATATGTTAGAAAGACAGAGGATATATTTAACTCCATTGAGTCACCTAGAAAATAGACTAATTGAAGTATACAAAGTATATTCAAATTATTAAAATTTGCATATTTCCCAGATATCTCAGTTGTATTCACAGGTATGTCTCCGTGTAGAGTAGAAGTTGTCCCCTCTCCTACAAAAGGCATATTTCAGGGTCTGGATTAAAATTTCCATGACCGAAAGGAGGCACATTTTACACCTAATGGACTGTCCTTTTGATATTAAATGCTGACAATTTTGCTTCCAATGCAAGTTAAAGTACGGCCATTGTATCTTTTTTATACCATCCTATTTGAATAGCTAAGGACAAACACATGTTTAAGGTTCCTATTCAGTATTGATAGGCGAATACTGTCACAATCTCATTTTCTGCCCTGCGAACACTCTACTGTATCAGGGTTAGCCTCCGGACATCATGTGGCTTTCTACTGGGTGACCCAGTGGACACATATTTTTACTGGCACATCAAAAAGTTAAAATTTCCAGAAATGAGTTTTTGATTGGAGTGTGGTTCAGTTCCTGAGTACTCCCCGTTAATAAAATGTAAAAAAAAAAAAAAAAAAGTGTGATTTTTGTTTTTATTTTCGTGGTCTCCCTGGACAATCTGAATGACTATGTTATGTCAGAGCAATACAACATGGCTCCATAATTTAATGTTGACTCATTTAGTTGTTAGCTTCCAGTCTAGTGGACAGAAAACATAAGAAAACCTGGCAATATACATTTGTACTTCTGCGGTATTTCATATCTGTATACACGAGAGCAGAATTTGCTGACAGATGGCACAACACTCCCATATACACCAATAACTGATGTAATGTAATTTCTGATGTTAGCCACAACAGAGCCAAAGGTGCATATCTCGAAATACTGGCTGTTTGACAAAGAGCTCCCTTAAGAAAAGGAAAGTGAAAGACTGTTTGAAAATCATCTAGCAAAATGTTAAATATATATATATATATATGTCAACAGACATAACTAAATGATTCATGAGACTAAGCAGCACACGTGGTTGTCAATACTTCAGTTCTGAAAAAGCTCAAAAGAAATCTCTACAGGGTTTATGAATCATGCAAATAGGTTTGACATACACGAGTACTGTAACTATTCGCAATTCAGCTTTGGACTATGTATTCACTAACGTCGAAGTAAAATGGTACTATTGACTTGAGAAGGGCTATTTTTTTGTGGATTTGGATCTGCCTCGGAAAGGCTACTTTCTTTTGTCCTTGGATTTCCGCCGATCAGTCTCAAAAAGTCCAATCCACAGTTTCAGATTTTTATTTTAGGGAGCAATCTGAAATCTGTTGCTGAATTGTTAAAAATCCAGGCACAGGTTAATCCGTGCGGGGAATGAGGGGGGAGGTGGTGGTGGGGGGGGGGGGGGGGTGAGATATATCGCTTTCCCTCTGCAGATTAATCCTTGTGTGGATTTTTAACAATCTGGCCACGAATTGTGGAATTCACAGATCGGATTCTTAAAAATCCATCCGGATTGTACTCAATGGTAGATTTAGATTGCATCTGCACTGTTTTTTTACTGTCCAATTCACAGACAGATTGTGGTAGGGAGGGGGCGGGGCGAATTTGGAATAACAAATCCGGGAAATTCTGGGAAAGTAATTTGGACTGGTTCTACAATTCACTCACTGCTTTTTCCTTCACAAAAAAATATATATTCTTTTTAGCTGGGTGGTTGATGGTGTGATAAAATATCAGCATATTTTTAAGGGGAACAAAAATATATATTATTTATTTATAAAATATTTTACCAGGAAGAGTTACCTGCATGCACAGTTAAAGAAAATATATATTATGGGTGTATGCAACAGTTACAGACCAGATTAAAATGTGAGACAACCTTAGATTTAAAAAAACTTAAACTGGTGGTGGATATGAGAGTCTCCGGTAGGTTGTTCCAGTTTTGGGGTGCACGGTAAGAGAAGGAGGAGCGGCCGGATACTTTGTTGAGCCTTGGGACCATAAACATTCTTTTGGAGTCTGATCTCAGATGAAAAGTGCTGCATGTGGTAGGGGTGAGGAGCTTGTTCAGATAGCTGGATAGCTTGCCCATAAAGAATTTAAAGGCAAGACAGGAAAGGTGAACTTTGCGCCTAGACTCGAGTGATGACCAATCTAGTTTTTTGAGCATTTTGCAATGATGTGTGTTGTAGTTGCATATATATACAGAAGGTATGTTCATGATCACTATACTGAAAAATGTTGACGTTTCAAGACCTTTGAACGACTTCTAAACTAGCTTTCATATTTATGTGCTCATATTTATTAAACTTTGCTAAGCTTTAAGGCACTTTACCTTTAATTAACACCAATGAACCATAAAGACTTGAAATACATGAGATATAGATCAAATATATTATTTAATAAGTTGTGAAACCTCTTCTCCATGGCAGGGCATCATTCAAATAATTAGAGCTCAGAGGCAAAGATGGCTTACAGCAAACTTAAAAAAAGAACAAATGTATTTATAACTCATAGAGCAACAAGTTCTCTTTCTCATAAAAAAATAGTGCAAGGAAATTCACTACACAAAATAAAGTGCAGTAGGGTAACATTTGGGGTAGCAGTCACATTATCAAAAGCCAAAGCACACTTCAACCTATTGGCCACTAAATCCTGCATCTCATCATCTTTGCTTTTTCCTAATAAGCATGTGATCAGATAAGAAGTGTATCTGCTTAAGAAAGTGTGCAATCTTCTTTAAATCAGCTAATCTCTTGGCCCCTATATTAAGGTCAAAATTGAATTTGTAGTATCATTTGTAAAACATGATAATCTGTTATACATCTTAAGGTTCAATGCCAGTAAGAAAGTATTCTGCATAGTAACGACTGAAATGTTTCAGATTCTACACGAGTATTTTAAAATCGCCGATTCCCAAGGCGATTTAAGACAACCATCTACTGAAAGGCAATATTTGTTAAAGATTTCCCAAGAAATGTAAGATTGTCAGTGAAAATTCTAAGCAGCTGGTCATATGTTGTCATTTTTTTCTACTTAACTGAAGTGATTTCAAATTGCATGCAAGCTGAAAAGAAAATTACATCTGGAGAACATACAAAACTGGTGTTTGTTTTATTAGCTGTTTATAAATGTTTTATATAAACAATGAATGTTTGCATATTAGAAGCATGTGGACAGGCTATGTTTTGCATGCTTTGAGCATATTCAGATTTGATAAAGTTAAAGAATGCATTATGTATATAGCACAATAGTGCATTTGTTAATACTGACATATTTATCTGTCCTTTTTCAGTCGGAGGAAAAAATTATGTCAATTTTCGCTTAGTCTGCCTTCCTATTCTGTCACACACATTATTTCATGAAATATGAATCTGAATGTTCTGTTTCTTTTCAATTTCCTTTCACCACAAATTCCAAAGCTCTCCACTTCATGGGATTTCAGTAACAATCCAGCCTTTCTATTCTAATGGCAAAAACCCAATAGGGCTGTCTTTAATCAAGATATTTCAGATATGTTTTCAATAATACTCTATGGCTCTGGACCTGATGTTTGTGAAAGTGTATATTTGAAAGACATAGGGCAATAGTAAAGATGATGGTTATACCTTTACCTTGCCAAAGCAGCTTTCTTTAGTGGATTTGTGCTGTAGGATGCTGTTTTTTGTCAAGTTCTTTCATGTTTCAAAATGTAAGATGATACATCACTTGGCCTTAAAAAATGTTTCAAATAAAAACCAAGAGGGCTTGCCACTGTTAATCAACAACCACATTTATTGCTATCCAATTTAATATTAAGCCTCCGACAGTCGTTAGAAGCGGGATAAGTCCTCATTACTCAGCAAGTTTTAGCCGGGTGAGGATGCGGGCATGACTTGTCACAGCTAAACCGTTGGTCCACAAAATCCAATCCTGTGCAGCATTCTCTCGAAGATGCAGTTCCACTTAGGGACCAAATAGCATGTTTAAGTATTTTACTGCCAGAGGGACCTGTTCTGCTGTGCAATATATTGCAGGACCTTCCAGCAGTAAAGGGTTGATATTGGTTACCCAATACCCTTGTTTACCTAGAGAAATCCTAATTAGCACGTCTTTATCTGGAGACAGCATAAAAAGCCAGCAATATTTTGTTCTCTTTTAATCCAGTCTGCCAGATTTTTTTTAAGCTAATTATTTTTCTTAAAAGCATTTAAACTGGGGGGATGGGTCCTTTGGAGCTGAACAGATCTATTTTTAGCTCAGGGGACCCATCAGTGTAGTTATCAGGGGGTTCCAGAGCTAAATATAGCATAGTTTAGCTCCAGACAACCCCTTGGTTCAAATATATATTTTTTTTTTAATCAATAGGGATTTAAGGCGAGATTGCAATAAATAATAACATATTCCATTTATTGACAGCTCACTACTATATATCTCAAAATACAACTATTCCAGTTGAACCTTCCATAAATGTGGTAGATAGGTTAAAACCATTATACCTTTATTAACAAAACTAAAAAGAAAAGCAAATGTGTGGTGCTCAGAAAAAAAAAGCCTCAATATGGTACATTTAACCTTCAAAAAGAGCTTGCGCTCGAAACGCGTTGGTGGGGGGGCTCTGTACCCCGTAATGCTGCTGTTTTTTTGTAGTTTCCATTAAATTCATTTTTTAATGGGCACACGCTCCCTTGGATATCAATTATTTTTTGTTTCCTGAGTTACTGGTGCCTGCTTTTTCCTACTGTTTCTCTTATTAACAAAACTAGACACGTATAGGTAAGGCTATACCTTTCTTCTGGAAATGCTTTTAGAAATCTAGTTTAGCGTGTTTTAACGTTGTTATTTTGTCTTGTCTTTATGCAGCCCCCTTCAAAATGGGCTCTGAGAAAAAAAAGTAATTGACCTTGTTATGTGGTTGGAGAACCCATTATAAATTAAAACAAAAGAACATTTTCAAACTTTAAGGGGATTTATAAAAACTTAACATTGAAATATGTTTAGGAGTTATTCATTAAACTGCGATAGTGCCGATCATGGCAATATTGCTGGGAAACTACCATGGAATTCTATGGGAGTTTCTGTCTGTGTTTCATGAACAACTACTTGGTGTATATTAGACATTAAAAATGTGACACATTAAACACTTCCCTTGCATTGCCTTAAAAAAACAAATACCAACCAGTTAGAGGCTCTACTTAAATATACCCTTAAATATGCACATTTGTGAAAACTAAGAAAATATAATAATATATGTAATAAAAAGGGGATCATAATTCCGAAATTAGAAAATTAGTAACAATGACATCAGTGACCAAAATAATACATATCCCCTTTGCATATAACCATTAGATTCATTGTAATTCCATGTTGCTTCTCAACCACCAAATCTGTCCCATCAGTTCGGCAAATTAACAATTATTCAAACCAAGGAAAGCAGTCACATGGATAAAGATGAAGATGAATATAGTGTAATCGTTGTAATCACTCTTTTAGAAAGACTAAACTTTTCTCTTAGCATTCACAATAACATGAAGTATTCATGCTTTTCTGGTTAATAAACCACCTCTGTTGTCCAACTTCTGTGTTTATACTGTATCTCTTTTCTTCCGTTTACTTAACTTCACTTGAAATTGTAACAGGAATGAAAATAAAGACAGTGATACAGAATATATATATATATATATATATATATATATATATATATATATATATATATATATATATATATATATATATATATATATACAGTCAGCGCCCAACGTCACTTTCGGTTATTCTTGGGAAGTATTATTTATCCCACAAATGTTAGAACTTGTGCCAATTCATTGGACTATGTGAATTCTCCCTACACTTACCAGACTCAACTCTCTAATATAATTATCATCTAGTTGTTCTTTATATGTAATAGGTGAAAAGCCATAGACACATATGTTGCCGTTTTCTCTTTGAAGACAGATTTTGTTTTTTAAAGGATTAGTTTGAGTGCACTGCGTCTACACATTTACAGGTTCTATCTGTTCCGGGACAGAACCACTCATTTTAAAAAGTAGACATTCCACACTATCACCGAGAAGTCAGCATTCACACATAGTCATCCCCAATTGGATGTAGAAGGTGAGCACTGATTTACAACTTGCAACTGTTGGAATTATAGGCTCAAATGTAATAGCATTGTAAATAACTCGTATAAAATAACTCATTTGTAGTGAATTCCTTTGAAGTCATATTTTTGTAAACTTTACTTAAAAGATACAGCCTACAAGTGGTACTAATTACAGCAGTCTGTATCCAGCAATGTTATAAATATTTACGCAAACATCAGATGAATCAAAGTTAAAGACGCACACAGACTCAGAAACGACTAACTTCTAAGTATTGGTTTTGGCATCAAAATGTTGTGATACTTGTGCTCACATGAATCCCTTAAACAACAACTACATTCAAAATGAATGCAGAACTTGGACTAAATGGATGGACTTTTACCTTTCACTAGATGGGAATCTTTGAGAACTCGAAAAGTACAGGGGAATGATTTTACATAAAAACATTCCATGCTCTTATTTGTATATTTATTTATTTATTTATAAAATGTTGTAACCAGGAAGTAATACATTGAGAGTTACCGCTTGTTTTCAAGTATGTCCTGGGCATAGAGTTATGATGACAATACATGGTCATATTAAATGAACAGGGTTATACATTATATTTAAAGACATTGCATCTACAGTTACTTAGGGAGGATTTGTTCTGATAAAGCACAGCTAGTTTGGCATAGGTTTTGGATATCAGGGTATCAATGTGCAACCCAAATGTTAAATGGGAGTTAAACCATATGCCCAGATATTTAAAACTAATGATGGGCTAAAATGGTATTAGAGTTGGTTCTGATCTGTAGTTCTGTCATTGGTAGCGTTAGAAATTTAGCCTTGGTGAAAAAACCAGTTCCAGTTTTGTCAGTATTTAAAAACAGTTTGTTTTCGGTAATCCAGAATTCAAGTCTCGAAAAAATCATATTGAAGTATGTGTCCAAGGTCAGAAAGGCTATGGCTGTGCGCATACAAGATTGTGTCATTCGCATACATGAGCATCATTGATGAAGACTGGAAAGAGTAGGAGCCCCGGAACCGAGCCTCACGGTACACCGCAGATGATATCCAATGGGTTGGAGTTAGAGCCCGAGATAGACATGTTGGGATCTACCCAATAGTTAGGAGTTGAACCAGTTTAAAGCATGATCCCCTATTCCAGAGCAGTGAAGTTTATTTAGCAAGATAACATGATCAACAGTATCAAAAACCTTTGCAAAACCTGGGAATATTGCACCAGTAATATGTCCCAGTTTCATGCCACACTGGATCTCCTTGCAAACTTTTAGGAGGAGGGTGGTTACTGTGGAGTGTTTTGGGCAAAATCCAGATTGTATTTGGCTAAGGAAATTTGACTTATTATAGTAATCGCTTAATTGGGAGTAAACACATTTGTCCATGACTTTGGATAGTATTGGGAGAAGAGAGATTGATCTGTAGTTTGCGACAGTATTTGTATCCCCACTTTTGAAGATTGGGACAACTCTGGCAGTTTTCCAGGTCTTAGTGATATTGCCTCCAGACAAAATAGAGTTGATTAGGGAGGCAAGTGGTGTGGCAATTTGTGAGGCACCAAGTCTTAGGAACAAATTGCAGTAGGTCAGGTCAACATTGGCTGCTTAGTTTTCATTTGAGGAGCATTTGTATAATCACCTCTTCAGATACTGGGACAAATTGAAAATTGTGTTGGGAGAGGTTGGGGCTATAGGTGTTTTCCAAGATTGAACTTCATGTTTGTAGTTCGGGTTGTAGTTTGCTAATAGGGAAGGAGCACACCCCCCAAAGTTTTCATTGAATGCGTTTGCAATGTCAGTGGGAATTTTCAGTGTAATGTCCTCCTTTTTGAAATTAGATGGTTGTTGATGACTTGAAGGCTGGAATATATTGTTGATGACCTTCCAGAAATTAGCTGGATTTTATATATTCTATTGAAGATTGTCAGAGTCATATTGTGCTTTTGCGTGTCTTGTTTGCTGTGTGCATGTTTTCCGCAGGCATCTATAGTTATTAAGATCCTTGGTAGTGCCATTTACTTTGTAGCTTTTCCACAAGGCATCCCTAAAATAGCAGAGCATGGGTATCAGAGAGTTTTAAGAACTGTGTTTGGAAATAACCAAACGAAAGAATTGGGGTCAGGCATCAAGTTGATTCTGTACCAAGGGCAGTTGGGATCAGCCAGCAACTGTTGTGTGCTAAACGTTCTAAATGTTCTAGTGAGGAGAACTTAGGGTTTGGTTTGGGTGGTCTGACTTTTCAAACTGGGGGGCATGAGATTTTTTGGGGGGGCGCAGATGGTTGCAGAGGTCCTGTGCTCTTCCCCGAGGCATTTAAATGAAATGCCAGGGGACCGTGTGAGGCCTTGGCAACCTCTACTTACCGACGTTCAGCCAGCTTCAGGACGCTTGACCATGGCAACATGGCATCAAGTGATGTCACGGTTGCCTTGGTAATGTGCGTCAAATGACACAGTGGGTCACGTGACACGACGCTGTAGTGTCAAATAGGTAAGGGGGCGCAGGAACACAGGGAGCAAGGCAGGGGGGCGCAGCAAAATAAGTTTGTGCGCCCCTGCACTATTGCATGGTCACTGACAATGTCAGGTAGTATACCAGAGGATTGGACTCTTTGGGACTGGAGGAGAGAATCCAGTTTAGCAAGGAATGGTTTTGAGATTTTAGGTTTGTCTTTGTGGGTTGGGAGATTAGTTGGGTTAGGTTTAGTGATTTGAGTTGTGTCTGGAATTTGTTGTTTTTAGGCCAATTGCTAATTTTATGCCAATTGAATTTTAAATCCCCAAGAACTAACAGCTCACACTTCCCATTCAGAGAGGAAATTGAGCCAAGAAACCAAGCGATGATACATGTCAGGGATTGTAGTGGGGCTTTAGGGGGGGGGGGGGTAGATGCCAGCAATAAGAATGAGCTTAGAGAAGGGAACTAGTATTTTAAAAGAGCCACTGACAAAGCCACCTGTGCTGAAGCAGGAATAACCTTAAAACCTGACCTGTAAGTGGCCCTTGAGGACTGGAATTGGCCATCCCTACTGTATGTCATAGTGTAAATGTAAGTTGGGACACCATAAGTTGTTCACAAAAAAATTCAGAATTCCTTCGGTCTCTTTTTCTATTGCCTAATAGATGATATTTTAAGGGATTGTATGCCCAATATTATCTAATCATTTTCTTCTGATGCAGTGAATCATTGTTAACACCTGTATAGAACTCTACTATACAAACATTGTATGAAACGTAAAATGCTTCATTAACAGCTTTTATTTCCTAAATATTCATAAAACAGTTGGATAAAATATGCAAACCTCTACTTTCCCTCTAGGTCTTGATTTGAGATCCTATCCTGAATAAACATAATCCCCCGTGTCTAACACTTGGAATTCTAAAGTCACGAGAGCGAGAAGAATAACAGATTATTTGTGTATTTTGTTAGTATAGAAATTGTAGAGAAAATATTTAATACTAAGGCCCCTTTTTTTTGTTTCTTTCTCTTAAGTCACAGTGTAAAGCTGTTGGAAAAAGACATATAGAAAACATGATTTCAAATCTATTGGGTTTTTAAAAAAAATTATTTTTAGAATGAAACTTTTGTTCCCGCATGCTAAAGGAATGTATCTTTATGGTGTTTAAATATTGTATCAATTGTGATTCATTTAATTTGTTAAAACATGCAGCATTTGAAAGAAAATTTCCATCATAAATGTAAACTGTTGTTGTACTTGTGAGACTGACAAAACATACTAACGCACCTGTCTCAAAACAAAGACTTATCAGGCACTAAAGATTGAATAAGAATATATACAGCTTATAACGCGGTCCTCGGGGCCACCCAATCCGACGTGTTATAACCGAGATCTCGATAAAAAAAAGGCTTCCACGATCAGGTGTTACGCGTCCTCCGGAGGGGGAGAGCTGGGATAACTCTCCCAGCTCTCCCTGAGCCCGGCGTCGCAGCGGCACCCCCCCCCTCCACACACCCCCACAGCAAAACGTAAACCTATAGGGAACCATGTATAAAATGGTTTTTGAAGCAAAAAGTGGCACTGTGTGCTCATTTGCATGTCATTTCCCAGAATCCCTTGCTGCAGTGGAAGTGCTGTGTGCTGGGTGATAATGGTGAAAGGCGGGGTTGCAGACCTGCCTAAGACATGCAAATGAGCATACAGTATATTTACATTTGCTATACATATATATATATATATATATATATATATATATATATATATATATATATAAAACAAGAAATCCATGTGTAACACCCCAGGGGATGTATTCACATCATTTGGAAGTGAGCTATTAAATCTGTGTGTACTAGTCACAGAAACATATAGATCAAAATGGTGAAAAGGTGTGGAAAAAAAATAAATAGGAAATGAAAATGGCTGACTGGCAAGTCTGCTAGCCGATCCAGTACCGGCTAGTAGTATCGGCTAGTATCGGTATCAGTAGCCCAGTATCGGCTAGCAGACTTGCCAGTCAGCCATTTCCTTTTCCTATTTAATTTTTTAACACACCTTTTCACCATTTTGATCTATATGTTTCTGTGACTAGTACACATAGATTTAATAGCTCACTTCCAGATGAAGTGAATATATCCCCTGAGGTGTTAAACTATGGATTTCTTGTTCATATATATATATATATATATATATATATATATATATATATATATATATATAAATGTAAATACAACTGTATGCTCATCTGCATTTCTTAGGAAGGTCTGCAACCCCGCCTTTCCCCATTATCACCCAGCACACAGCACTATATATATATACATATATATATATATACACACACACATACACATATATATATTAGTATGCATGCATGTATGTATGTGTGCGTGCGTGCGTATATATATATAGGGAACCATGTTAAAAATACTTTTTGAAGCAAAAAGTGGCACTGTGTGCTCATTTGCATGTCATTTCCCAAAATCCCTTGCTGCAGTGGAAGTGCTGTGTGCTGGGTGATAATGGTGAAAGGCGGGGTTGCAGACCTGCCTAAGACATGCAGATGAGCATACAGTTGTATTTACATTTATATTTTTATATATATATATATATATATATATATATATATAATGAATAGTTACCAGATGTTGGTCCGGGAAAAAGAGACAGCACACAGCCAGGTAGGTACAAAAAAACTGTATTCACATAAGAAATACACGGCATTGCATCCAACATTTTGGTCAGCAAGATGTGACCTTCCTCAGGGATGTGCGCCTGATAAGTCATTGTTTTGGGACTTTTGTATTTCTGATTTTAAAGAAAGTCAGTGGACTTTATAGGCAGCTGTATGGGACTATATATTATGTATTTTACTTTCTGAATTTTTGTGCAGAAGTATTGCACTTTTGTATAACACATTATTTGCACATAGGCCCACACTATCACACATTCAAGTGAGATATTATTGAGAGTAGCGCATGTCACTTGATGGGGATATGCCAACGCATCTACAGTACGTTATAACCTCAAGAGCAATTTTATTTAGGCTTGTTCAACTATGGAACAACCGACAAGTGTTTTCATTGAACTGTCAATTTGTGCAATTTCCCTCTCACCACCTTTGACCGGATTATTGAACGATCAAATGCACTCAAACAAACCATTTTTTTGACCTTTACAGAATCAAATCTATTTGCTACCACATCCTCAATACATTGTAATACTGCAGCTCTGTCCAAGTACTACAGTGTATAAATAACTTTTCCATCAGTAGTATGAGTGTTGACCAGATCGATAGACTTATGGTTAATGATTAAATCAGTTAAAGTTTATGCATAATGAATAGAACACAGCTCTTGAATCAAATGTTCTGCTTAAAATGACATAAAATGTATCTAATATATACTAGCATCTCTAGGCTAACACTATGAATGAAACATGTACCTAAAACATTCTTAATAGTTAAAATTAAGAAAAGTCCTCCATGCAGGGTTGCCACCTTTTACTGAAGGCCAACCCGGAGGATTTAAAAAAAAATATTGCACTTACCTTCAGCGGCGTCCTCCCGGCATGTGCCCCAGCGACTCACTAATATGACTGTGCAGCATCAAATGGCGCCGCGTTGCCATGACAACGGGACGCTACATGCTGTGTGATAGTGATAAAAAGGCGCTAACTCTATTAGTGTTCACTTATATTATACAGTGAATAATATTAAAATCAAATGATATATAGCAGTGAAAACGTGATAAATAACGTGAAAAAATGAATTAAAACTCCCTGCTCAAACCCAGCTGGTAGGGACTGGTTCCACTAGTCCCACAATTCGTCGATATCCGTTTGCAATCCAGGGGGAGCATGAAAGGGAAATAAAACAAAATACAATCTAAGTGCAGACAGTTTGATAACTTCTAAATTAAATCAGTGGTAAATCTTGGCTCGTATGTGTGGCCTACTTACAAGATGTAAGTCAAAAACGGGAAGTGTGACACAATGGTCTGTGCAAGGAGGGCTTCTAATCCAAGAATATGGAGACTTCCACTCTCAGCAAAGCAGCAATGTATATAAAAGAGAAAAGATATCCAATCATATAAAACGTGACTTTATAGGGTTTTAAAAATGAACACTTACAATAAAAACATGTAAATAATGCGTGTATCACAATACTGTGACCGAGGAGAGATTGCTGTTAGCTTCAGGCTCACCCACCACCTCTGGTTTATGGCCCTTGCGTGGGAAACTGCTGCATGGGACTCTCCACCTCCACCTCCTAGGATCCCTCTGGGGTGTACTGGTCCCGTCAGCTCTGTTCCTCGTGTACGACGCCGCTCTGCTCTTCGCACCGTATTGGTGAAATGCGTAGAGTGGTAGCCGCCCAGAGGAGGAGAGAAGCTGTGGCAGAGATTGCAGACCCACTACCGGAATTGACGGATCGCGACCAGCCGGAAGTGACGTATCGGAGCTAACCGGAGGGGACAGGACAGCCCACCCGAGAGGGAGGTCCAGGCGAAGAGCAGAGCGGCGTCCTACACGAGGAACAGAGCTGACGGGACCAGTACACCCCAGAGGGATCCTAGTAGGTGGAGAGTCCCATGCAGCAGTGTCCCACGCAGGGTCCATAAACCGGAGGTGGTGGGTGAGCCTGAAGCTAACAGCAATCTCTCCTCGGTCACAGTATTGTGATACACACATTATTTACATGTTTTTATTGTAAGTGTTCATTTTTAAAACCCTATAAAGTCACGTTTTATATGATTAGTCTGCACTATGGATATCTTTTCTCTTTTATATACACTGCTGCTTTGCTGAGAGTGGAAGTCTCCATATTCTTGGATTAGAAGCCCTCCTTGCACAGACCATTGTGTCATACTGCCCGTTTTTGACTTACATCTTGTAAGTAGGCCACACATACGAGCCAAGATTTACAACGGGACGCTACATGACATCCCAACGTCACTCGGCGACAAGTTGCCATGACAACGTGACGCCTTATGGTGTCTAGGTGTCACGTGACGATGACAACACAGCATCACGTGATGTCAAGTAAATTCCCATTGGCATGGCAGCACGGCCCCATTTGATGCTGTGCCACCATATTGGCAGTAGTTGCAGGGGAAGATGCCAGGAGGACGCTGAGGATGCCGAGAGACACTGCCGCCACCACCCGGAGGTTTACTAGGTAAATCCGTAGCCCTGAGATATGTAGCCAAAACCCGTAGTCTCTGGGTGAAACCAAGAATGTTATTTATTTATTTATTTGTCAAACCCAGCACCCAATTTTTTTATCCAAATGTCTTGGGAACTAAAGGATTCCCAGAGATAGGCGAACACAAATGACCTCTGGAGAAGACCCTGTTTGAGGTAAGCTTAAAAACATTTTTTTTAAAGGTAGCTATCCACATATGCCATTTTTTTGGGGGGTGGTGGAGTTTATTTACCACAGCTAAGGGGTTCTCAAGTATCCCCAGATTCTCGTGATATTCCCATTTTTGTGCGGGGAGGAATAATATTTC
The DNA here is from genome assembly GCF_040206685.1 of Ascaphus truei. Taxonomy (NCBI): domain Eukaryota; kingdom Metazoa; phylum Chordata; class Amphibia; order Anura; family Ascaphidae; genus Ascaphus; species Ascaphus truei. The sequence continues at coordinate 46,153,383 of NC_134485.1, forward strand.
CTCCTGGACAGAAAATTTCTTGTCCTGCATTCTCAATCCTGAACATCCGGTATTAAAACATTAACATTGCAGTTTTCTATTGGTGAACCGGTAGTCATATTTGTATTGTTTTGTGTTAAACACAGGAACAAAAAAAATACCAATATATGGAGCATTTGGGGATTATCTCCGGGGGACCTCCTTTAGGTAAGCTTTTTTTTTTTTTTGGTGGGGGGCAATTGCTGCTTTAGCTGATGATACAATTCACACACAGACTTCATAGCATAGCTAGAGAATGGATGGTGAATATACTGTAGTAACTACACTTTACCATTATGCAGTGATTATACAAACCTTAGTGATAGTTTTAATTGGACACTACCGTAGTTTAATGAATAACCCCCTTATATACCGTATCTATGGAGTATGTAAGGAGCAACTTTGGAGGACACACAATACTACAGTTTACAACACATGTTCAATGGCTGTTCTCTAAAGAATGGCAGAAGAATAAGCATCACTCCACGGTCTCGCGAAAATTGGTGAAAAAATGTATTATAATGTTTTTTCACCAAGTTTCACACAACCTATTCTCCTAATCCATATTGAGCTTTCACCATCCGATAGAAGGACGTGGCACCATGGCAGCATTTTCTTAATTACTATGAATGCTCCTACTATACTATATTATGCTTTCTTAATAAGCCATAAAACATTATTTATTATAATTTAATTAAATATAATGTAATTCACATATTACAAGTTTATGTCGGATATAGCATTTGGGACTGAAAATAAATATAAGAAAAAAAGTGAACTCTCAGAGTGCCCTCTTGCTTCATAAACTATGTTTCTTAATTAATAACTGGCTCAAACTATGCTTCTGTATTACACTGTAAATTCTAGTGATATATTAATAAAGTGGTGTTTGGAGAATTCCTATTTTGTCACCATCACAAACATAAAATGCCATGAAGAAGGAAACATTCATTTTTAAAAAGTACTTCAATTGTCTTTAAAAAATAGCAATGTGGTTTAGTAAAAGCTTTCCAAAGAAGTTGCTTACACTACTTTGAAATTAGTTTGAATTATGGGTAGGCCGCTGCCCGGGAGCAGCAGCTGAGACAGCAACAGAGATGAAAGTTTTGGAGCTCCGTGATCCAAGGGGAAACACAGCTGCTCCAGCTGGCCTTCTCAGATCTCAACACTTCCAACAATGATCGAGAAGGCGATAATGTGCTGTGCCCCTCAGTCTGAAAAATGCGTAAATGAAACCATTCCCAGAATAGACAAAGACTAGTGGAGAACTAGAATATGGCCTTTGACAAAACCGTATTGTTCTAAACTCCTGCAGTGGAATGGTCAGAAACACCTCTGCCTCCTGACAACTTTGTAAACTTTAACATATGTACAAATACAATTATTCAGAATTTAACAAAAATACATAAAATCCAAAGTTGCTGTTTGTGTTCATATTTTTTTTTTACATTTAAATCAATATAACATTTAAGCATGCATTGATTAGGATGTGGGGGGTTACAGGTTTGTAAAACCTTAATCCGTATATTTTTAACAAAATAAACTCTAATCTCTATGTTTGTGTTTCACGACTATCTTTCTGCCTTTTCATATTTAGGATCTCCAGTCTGCCTCTCTATGAGACTCACAATCTAAGCCATATCCACTGTTCTCCATAAAAAAAGCATGCTTATTTGTACTTATTTGTACTTATTTGTACTAGACAGCTGAATTTTAACCCTAAACAGTAGTGATGAGCAAAATTGCCAATATTCACTTTGTCCACAGTTCGCTCAAACAGAGAGAGAGAGAGAGACAGACAGACAGAGACAGAGAGAGACAGAGACAGAGACAGAGACAGAGACAGAGAGAGACAGAGACAGAGACAGACAGAGACAGAGAAAGACAGAGACAGAGACAGACAGAGACAGAGACAGACAGAGACAGAGACAGACAGAGATAGAGACAGAGACAGACAGAGACAGACAGAGACAGACAGAGACAGAGACAGACAGAGACAGACAGAGACAGACAGACAGAGACAGACAGACAGAGACAGACAGACAGAGACAGACAGACAGAGACAGACAGACAGAGACAGACAGACAGACAGACAGAGACAGACAGAGACAGACAGACAGAGACAGACAGACAGAGACAGACAGACAGACAGACATGTGGCGCCCCAAAAACTCCTTTATACAATACACAGAAGGCACCCAAGCACAGAACTGAACACACCAGAGATACCTAGGATACTTGCTCATTTGGATATGCAAACGTATATTCAAATTAGCATATATCCCAGGTATCTCAGATCTCTCTCCACATGTTGTATAAAGGTGTGTTTGGAAAGGTGTATATGTATTTTTCTCCCTCTTTTCTCCCTATTAGGGTATTTTTTGTCTGGTAAAATTCACAGTTGAATCAGACATTTTTGTTTAGATTTTTTTGGCAAAACCCCACTGAGACCTTTTGTTCAACCAATAATTATCTACTATAGTTAACAGTACAATCTGGACTGTAGATACTCATTAAGTACCAAATAAAATACAGAAGTACATAATCTAAAATTACTATATTTTTCCATTAATTTTTATGCAAACTTTCATTGATAATTAGAACAAAATAAAGCATCTGTTATTTCTCAGAAATGCGTTTTATCTTCGTTATCAGAATATATACAGTAGCTATTTATTATCTACTGCTACAAGTAGTAATCTATGTGTGTATACAGTATACAGTCATACCCCGGTTTAAGGACACTCATTTTAAGTACACTCGCGAGTAAGGACATATTTTTAATAGCCCCAGACCCCGTGTCCATACGCTCGCTTCGCGAGTACAGACACTTATTCTGCCCTACAGACTGCCGTAGTGGTGACGTGCTGATTCCCCTCGCCCAATTGGCAAATTATAGCTAGCACATGCGCCTGTCAGCACGTCCTGAACAGTAATACTGACTCCCTACCTGTACCAAAGTGGAAAAAAGGTAGTGCTTCACTTTAAGTACATTTTCGCTTTACATACATGCTCTGGACCTATTGCGTACGTTAATGCAAGGTATGCCTGTATATGAGCACTATGTGCTCTTTTGAATTCATTTCCCAGAATCCCCTTGCTGCAGTGGAAGCATGTGAATGTGCTCACAATGATATTTGTATTTGATATATATACACTAAAGAATAAGTATAACATTTGTCAAAATAGAAAAATACAATACAGGCAGTCCTCGTTTTACAAAGCTTCGCTTTACAACGAATGGCTTATCCAACGCTATGCAATGTATACCTATATTCATTTTTACAACGCCAAAATAGCTTATCCAACGCTCTTACGACGCTTTGCAACGTTGTGTATGTGTGTATATATATATATACACATTCACATAAACAACGTTGCAAAGCATCGTAAGAGCATATATATATATAATATTATACTATATAATATTATATTATACTATATAATATAATATTTATTATGTTATATTATATATATAATACAGTATATACACTATATAATTTATGTGTGTGCTGCATATCTTATTGCCTGCATAAAATATTTGGTGTATTTTAGTGTTAAAAATGCCTTCAGGAACGGAACCTTTCATTTAAACAGTGTTCCTATGGGAAAACGTGTTCGCTTTACAACGTTTCACTTTACAACGCCATTTTGAGTAACGCATTGTGTCGGATAACCGAGGACTGCCTGTATTGTCAAGTGGAGCATTTAACTGTTACTGAAGGTTGGAGTGTCCTTAGAAATATTCATTGCAATTTAAACATACTAAAAAAAATAAAAAATTGTTTCACCACATTACATTGGGAGTTTCATATCTGTGTATGAAAGCAGTGTAGCACCCCTGTGGAATGCTATGTTATTTTATTGGATTCATGGTTCCTAGAGGGTTAACTGCAATGTAACAGCCTTCCATCAAAATAGGTGGAGTTGTTGGGCAAACAAATAGACACCCCCAACTTCTATAAGTATGTCACTAGGTAAAATACTTTGTAGAACTTTGTAGAATACTTTGTAGAACTTAGCCCTTCCCCTAATAGTCATGGTGACTAGTGATGTCACTGTGGGGTATATAAAATGGGATGGAAGATTCTAGATCAGACCTTAGTGGATCCAGAATGAGGGGGATATCATCAGTAAGATCATATAAATCCTGTTAGTCTATGACTACATGTGTTAGTGTTAGAATCATTTTGTTGATTTAAAGCTAGGGAAGTACCACTCCTAAAGATCGTGCCCCTCTATATGGTTCTTAGCATGTTCCACCTACAAGAGGGAATGGAGTATCACCTTAAAATTACTATGGGGTAAGAGTCTCCTTGATTCTGTCAGAGATGATAGGGTTTAATCTCTGATGCCAGAGGGCACCCTGCCTACGGATTCCAGTGAGGTGGGAACCACAATTATTCATGTAAGAGAGTGCTTCTATACAATACTACAATGTGGAAGGATCTGCCTCTTTGACGGGATGCTGCCTGAGCACCTCTGAAGAAGCTGTTTGTGTGTTCCTTTAAATGAAGTAAAAGAAAGATTCCTGGCGACCTCTACTTATTGCTCACCATACCAGCCCTGCACTGACCATCAGCCCCTGAGAATTACGGTAAAATAATCGCTGAGCATCACTACACCCCTACAGAGACGTTGGGACACCTTGGTGTGGCCCCTCTTCTGTTGGCCGGGGGAAGAGGTGTTACAGCAGCATGTAAAATTGTTACTATTTTTACTCCAGGAAGTAATAGTGGATTTGAGGTTGGTAAGCAGCTTGTCGACTTAGAGGGAAGGGCAATTTAGAGGCGATTGGGTATGAAGCAGTTTTGGCCCATTTTGTGAAGGAGGAAGGGACCAGCCAGTCCCTTCCCCCCTCCCCCACCACTGTCTACAGCCACGATTATGCAGACATTAAATAAAATGTATCACAATCTGGTACAAATTCTGAGCTAATAAGGCTACTAGAACTGTGCACTCACCCAGGAATGAATTGTTGTATATTAAATAAATGTTTATTCAATACATAAGAATTGTGTTATGAGTTGTTAAATATTTTAAAGATCTTCATTTATTTTCTTATTTCTCAAACACGATTGTTAATTGTGTAATTAAATCAAACTATTTCTGTGAATTAATTATTGTAGAATTGAATATACATCTCAACTCCTGAAGTGCACGTCAGCCATCTCCCCTACATATCAATAAAAGGTATCCTACTAACTACTCCTTCTCCATCAGATGTTACTCCCTTACAGGGCTAGTGCAACCACTAGGCAACTTAGACTGTCGCCTAAGGAGGCACATTTTGGGGGGCGGCGGAAGCAGAGGAGGAGGATGACAATGACAGGTTGTGGGCACAGAGCAGGGCGGCAGCAGAAATGGGCAGCGGGAGAGGAGGACCACAGGAACAGAGCAGGGTTGCAGCAGAGACGGTAGGTGGGAGGGGAGGACGGAGGACTGTAGGAGAGGAGCAGGGAAGCAGAGAAGGAATTCGGCCAGGTAGGAGCCTTCCCCAGTAATCTGACCCGGAAGTCTTCAACAATTTTGGCAATCTGCTGCTGCTACAGCGCAGGTCCTCCCCAGTCATCTTCCTCCTCTGCCGCCCTGCTCCTCTCCCATGGTCCTCTGTCCTCCTTTCCCACCACCGACCATCTCTACTACCACCCTGCTCTGCTCTCGCACCCTCTGTCCTCCTCAGACCACTGGAAGCCAGGTAGGCATTGATTGGGTGAGAGTAGGAGGAGGGGGTGAGTGGAGAAGGTGATAGGGGGGAGAGTGAGAGAAGAGAAGGGGGAATGAGAGGAGGAGGAGGGTGTGAGAGAGAGAGAGTGAGGCTGCTGTATAACAATTTTTAAAAATCAAAAAGTTCAGGGCGGCGGGGCAGGGCTGAAGGTTTGCCTAGGGTGCCTAATACCCTTGCACTGGCTCTGCTCCCTTATATATCAGTCATGTTTCCTAACAATTTGATGAAAAATAAATACTTTTTTGCTGCCTTTTCACTGGAAAAACACTCATCAGTTTCCCTGATATGAGTGTTCACATGCCAGCTGCTCTGACTGTACCAGTCGCAAAGGCAAAAGATGACATACACATTATCTTTTTTTTTACTTGGGAGTTTGCTTATTTTTTTTGTTCAGTTAATGATAGGTGAAATATCACATCCACAATATTAACTATGTTACACTTTCCATCTTGCTAGTAATCCCCTGTTGATGCACACTCCATGAACTAAAAGCCTAGCAGATGGATCATTCTGTTTTTCAGCAGGTCATTACTGGTCATCCGTGACCAAAAGCTGCTTTTGACTTTCCAAATAAACATTTGTCTGCATGCTATTTGTGTATAGAACATACACGGTCGTTAATTTGCAAGAGAAGCTGAATTTTAATCTCCTTTCCCTGTAAACCCTCCTCCAACATGATTATAAAATCATTCCATAAAGAATAAACTTCTATATACAAAAGGAGAGATATTCCCATATATTTGCAGGAGTTATGCTGCATAGCCAGCAACCAACTTCATACTGATGAGACCCAAGTGGTAAAAATTGCTGCCTGTGAGTGGGTTTACTGGCTATGCACTTCTTTAATCAACGATGTGCTGAAAAGCTGCGTAATATCGCAGGCAAAAGCTTAAAGGGGTCCATGTTAAAAAGTATAAGTAGTAAAGAGTGTCACTGTGAGTGCTCATTTGCATGCCATTACCCAGCATCCCTGGCTGCAGTGGAAGCACTGTTTGCTAAATGATAATGGGGAAAGACAGAGTTGCAGGCCTGTCTGAGACATGCAAAAGTACCTACAAGTGATATTTTTATTTCCTGTACACTGTACGGTGGAGGGTTTTTGTCACTTTTTTTTACCTACATTATCATAACTTTTTTAATGTTGGGAGTTCTGAAGAACGCACTAAGGGAAACATTTTTGGAATATGCTATTTACTTGTGGAAATGCCAGCTTAGCCCAGTGATAATAAAAAAAACAGAGGAAAAACAAGAGCAGATAACAAATTCTTTAAAGATTAGAAGGTCAACAAATGACCTATTCACAAAATGACTGAATTCTAACAACTATTTATGGTCGTTGTAATAATGTTAAACTAGAACATTTTACCGACTAGTTCATACAGAACTAAACACAAAGCACTCAAGTTGAAATGATTAAAATGAGAACATTAATTATTTTATTGTTTTTGCAGTTGAGTTACATTTAAATTACAAAAACACAACCAATAGGAAGAAACTATGCAATTTTTGTCAACTCATTTTTAATTAAACTTGCATTTATATGATCTAAGGAATGGCACAATGTGAGGAGGTGTGCAAGACATAACTGGGTGTGGCAAGAACAGTTTCATTTCCCACACCTAATCACGCTCTACAAGAGTTCTGAGAAAAACGTTGATTATGTGTGGATGATCTACTAAAATGTCAATGTAAAATCAGTTTGACATTCTACTTTGGTTTTTCTCCATATCCATAAAATCAACTGCCAAGCAATTCAGATTTTCTACACTTTCAGAAAAGTAGAAGTAGACAGTCTCAACATGGTCACATTTTTAAACTAATTCCCCAAATCAAGGTCTCAGGTTTAAGACCTACAATGAGCTATTTCTCTATTTGACACGTGAGCGAAATGCATCAGAACAACATGTGGATGTCATTGGTGGTAATATGGTCTTGTAATTGGTGCTTTCAGCACAGTAAAACCAATAACTAAATGTATACAGAATTATTGATATATATGATACGGAGTGAATAAATAGTGTTTCTAATTGGCGATTCCCTTTACTGCTACAAATATTGGAATACTGTCAGGACATATATTTTCCAAGATCTCCCTCTCTCCCAGTTCCTTTCTCTGTCCACCGGGTGTGCTGCTGTTTTCTGTATGCTCTGGGGTTCCTCTGTCTCTCTATCGCCTTGTTGCTCCTGTCCTCTGTTCTTATAGTTTCCTGTTTCCTGTTCCTCCCTTGCCTTGTTTTGTGTCGAGACTCCCTCTGCCCTGATCTGTTTATGTTCCTGTTTTGAGTCCTGTTCATATTAAAGGCCCTTGCTATTGAACTAGATTGTCCCCGTCTGTTTCTGTTAGCAAGTTCTAGTCCCGTGCCTGCTCCCTAGTCTTAGTTCCTGCTCCGCTGCCCTGCTTCTGCCTTCCTGTTGCCAACCCTGCTTGTGACCCTGATGATCCTGCTTTCTGCCTGCCACCGAACCCTGCTTGTGACCCCAACAATCCTTGCCTGCTCCCCGCTGTTCTGGCCACCGAGGTCCTACCCACTCAAGGAGTCTCCCCTTGTCAAATACCTTACTGACATTTTTTAAGGTAACCAATTTACCCTCATAATTTGAGTCTTAAAATGTTACCCAAGATATACATGTTTATATTAGCAGTGCATGAATTGTATATAACAAATAATCATATGATTTGTGATTTAGTGGTGAAAGCCCAAAGGGAAAAAAGATAATGTGTGAGGGACACAAACGTTAAACACATTTGGAGTCAACATATAATATTGCCTAAATATAGCTTTTTAAAACAAATATATGAATACATATATCATCTTCACGCCTTGTCAATCCACTGCTGGATGAAGGCCTTCCCAATAATTTTTCAAGTACTGCGGTTGCAAGCCTCTCTTCTCCCAAAACAAATCTGATTTCATCCTCCATCTTACTTTTGGTCATCATCTTTTTCTTTTAATCTCTCTTGGAATCCAGTTGAGTACCATCTTAGTCCAACAATGGTAATTTCTTTTTACAATATGACTGGCCCACTGCCATTTTAATTTCTTCACCCTTGTGATAATGTCTTTTGTTTAGTTTGGAACCCATTCATTATTTTCACTCTCTCTTTGGGTGAGACCCAGCATATATCTCTCTATACTTCTTTTCTTTATCTGTAGCTTCTGAATTATCTTCGCATTTAGGGTCCAAGTTTCCCATCCATATGTGAGCACGGGCAGAATACACTGGTCAAAAACTTTCTTCTTGAGGCACAGTGGAAGGTTCCATTGAAATATGATCTTGTTTCTTCTAAATGCGCTCCATCCCATCTGCATTCTCCTACTGATTTCATTCGAAAGGTTCCCATTCATTGATATTTCCCAGCCAAGGTAGACAGTCTTTAACGTCTTCTAGTTCTATTTCATTTATTTAAATATTTGCAAGATTTGACACATTTGTTGAAAATCACTTTGGTCGTGCTGAGATTCATTTGGCGGTTCACATTTTTACTTGCTTCGGCGAGTTCTCAGATTTGTTGCTGGAGGTCTTCTGGGCTTGTGGTAAAAATAACAATGTCATCTGCAAATTATTCACCATTGATTTTGATTTCTTTTCTTCCCAATCCAATGTCTTAAACAATTCTTCAACCATTGCAATGAAAAGATTTGTTTGCATGGTATCTCCCTGCCACACTCCCTTGTTGATCCTTATCTTGTTTGAGTCTTCGGATTGCTATAGCATTCTTGTGAATATTCTTTATAATAATAAAGTACGCTTCTTCAAGATTTTGTCTTCTTAATGCATCTAGAACCACTGTGCTGTTGACAGAATCAAATGTTTTTGGTAATCTACGAATTCTAAGATGAGTGGTAGATCGTATTCATTGCTACGGGAAATCACTTCTTGTATGACTTGGATGTGGTCCATTGTGATGTATCCATGGTGAAATCCCACTTGTTCTCCAGGCTGGTCAAAATCCAGGGTCTGCTGTAGCCAATTAATAAGTATCGTCGTAAAAATCGTGTAAGAGATTGGTATTAGACTGGTCTGTAGTTTTGAGGTCTTATTTGTCTCCTTTCTTCTGGATGAGGATAACTATGGCATTACTCTTCTTCACATATCACAGTAACATTGTCTTACATCTTCAGTTATACATTTGCAGATTGCCTTGCACAGCTGTGCATATTCAATTCTTATTCTCGCGTCTTGGAATGACTTCATTTCTTGTCGTCTCCTTATTAAGTTGTTTTGTCTCATCAGATATTTTCTAATCCTATTGTTTGTTAGCAATTCCTCCAGTTTTTTCTGAACTTTCAAATTCAATCTTCATAAGGTCTACATAATCATTTGTTTACGTGTTTCCATGCATTTTGACCAAGCAGAGGCTATTTTTCAGTTCTAGTTATTGATGTTGATTGTTTTTGTCATCTGTTTTACACTTTCTTTTTTCAAACTTCGCATTCAGATGTAATCTGCAGCGAACCAATCGATGATAACTCCTTGTGTCAAAACAGTTAAGGAGTGTGCAGGTTTCAATCACATGTTTCTTGTTAGTTAGTATATAATAAATTATAATAATATATTAATTATTAAAAAGTTACTTTATTTTCCCAGTGTGGTAATACAAATATGCCAAATATCCCTGAATTATAGAATATACACAGAGATAAACAAAAATGTTTTATTCATATGAGAAGAGGGATGCAGGCCGGTAAAGGGAATCAGCATTTTCAAGCCGCTTGTTTTAGGTATCATATCACTAAAAAACTAAGGCAATTTCAAGCCTTTCTATTTCTTCTGACAAGCAGTGAACCTTAAACATCTTTTGACCTTTTTAAACGTGATTAGACGGTCACTGTTTATGAACCCTTAAACTTGACTCATATTATTTTCAGCTGACAACCTTTCTAAAACCCAAGTGTTGCCATTTTATTCATACATAATTATTTCACAAGGTACATTTCCATATTTACAAAACACTCTTAGGCATTTGCACACGCTATGTGTATTGGACTCAGACACAACTTTGTGAGAAATCGAAGCTTTGAGGTTAAACCACTTGCCTCTGAAGTAGCAGGCCCTGATTTATAACCCACTGCCAGCTCTATCACCTTTTCATTTCGAGGCCAAATCTTTGTAGCATGGACATATGCAGTACACACACTGTTATGGTATGACTACCGCCCCATCTGTTTATACCGCTATTTTTAGGATCTTATAATCAGTGGCACTTTTCAATAAACTTTTACACTGAAATGTTGAAATAAATCGGTGTAGATGAAGAGAATAAAGTTGGAGAAAAGCATTTCTAGCACTTTTCTATGATTCTTTTTCTACCCTCTAAAGAAATAATGGCTAAACAAATCTAGGGAAAAAATCCCTGGGTTATAAAGGTTTTTTTTTTTTTTTTTTTTTTTTTTTCATATATGGAGTATATCCATAACTGGAGTTGTCTATCTGAGATATTTTATAGATGAATTATAATACGTCCAAATGTATCAAAATGCATTTTGTAGTGTGTCTGTATCTGGGTGAGAGGGGGTGGTGTAGCGGTTGCTGTATTTGGGAGGGGGGGTTGTATTTGAAAGGGATAATGTGTGTGTATTTGGGGGTTGTGTGGGCAGTGTGGGAGGGGGAATTGTATGGTTATTAGGGGGAATTGTGTTTTTGACCAGGGCAGGAGGGGCAAATCAGTGTGAGGAAAGGGGGGATTGAGTGATAAAGGGTAATTGAATGATAGCCGAGGAGGGGAGAGAGAAGAGAGGGGGTGTAAGAGAGGGAGGGGACATATTGAGTGAGAGACAAAGGGGGGAGAGAAATAGAGGTATGAAAGGGGACTGCTCAGAAGGATGCTGACATGGGTGTGGGGGAGGCGGTGGTGACATGGAGGGGGTGGTGTGCTGACTCAGGGGGAGGGGGGTGAAGCTCTAGTCCTGGGCCCAAGGAAATCTGTCTGCAGCCCTGCATGTCTATCTATCTATCTATCTATCTATCTATCTATCTATCTATCTATCTATCTATCTATCTATCTATCTATATATCTATATATATGCAAATACAACTGTATGCTCATCTGCATGTCTTAGGCAGGTCTGCAACCCCGCATTTCCCCATCATCACCCATCATACAGCACTTCCACTGCAGCAAGGGATTCTGGGAAATGACATGCAAATGAGCACACAGTGTCACTTTTTGCCTCAAAAACCATTTTTAACATGGTTCCCTATATGCTTAAGCTTGCTGCATGGTCACAGCTTTGAGCACAGCCAGGGTTAAGTTGCATACCCAGAAAACCACCCACAGACAGCTGTTTCGACCTTTATGGGTCTCATCAGTGTGGGGTTGATTTTAAGTGGATATGCATGAGAGGCTATGGCTATCTATATATATATATATATATATATATATATATATATATATATATATATATATATATATATATATATATAAGTAAGAACAGTCTATTTATAGGATAAATAAGACATTTTCAGGGGAACATACATTTTCCTAGGAGAAGCTGTTACGGCGCACTGCCAATCATTCAACTGAAAGGGTAATATTGCATGTTAACAGGCGGTATTATTCTTACAGTACATAAATAACCACCCCCAATGATTAACTTTAATATAGTTTGGGCAAAAATGATTGAGCAGTGCTGTTCCATAATACACTTTCTGGTGCCAGAAGACACCCAGCCCATTCATTTGAATGGCCCAGGAAGATGTCTTATGGAATACGACCAATTAGTAAATATGGACCTATATGCTTGCAACTTAAAGACATCACATTAAAAAAGCTATTTCAAATGACTTATTCTCTTCCATTAACTGGCTCATAGCCATTAGGGATTACATTATCAGACAAACATAATCATGAAAAACATGTCAATGAACGCTGATCATATTTTCCATGCTCACAGCCATGATAAATAGGTTTCACTCTTTATTCAACTGATTTTATAATCCAGTATGAAAGTATTAACGCAACGTGGCGAGGGGAAACTAAAATAGTGTTCCAAATGTACTACACAGGGTTTCAACCAAGTATGTCCCAGTGAACAAGAATGGCTAAAACTTTTTTTTTTCCTCTTCTACTACAGAGTCATCTAGTGCCAGATATTTTTTTCAGCAGTTTGGTTAAGAGGGATGTTGCCCAGTGTACTGGAAATTCTGCAACTTGTTTGCTGACAGTGATAATTATTCTGGTGTTGCTAGGTAATATACAATATTATGACATCTACAAATGTACTCCAAGATATTTTTTTATCATGCTTGCATATTATGGTACCCAATACTACTTTTGTGGATTAAGGATTACGCTCCAAATATTATCTTGATAGACCATAAGTATACATTCATGATGCTTTTCTTTACCCTGATTTTTTTTATATATATAAATTGAATCAAGACAGAAAAATAGATAGGCGGTGCATAGTTACAGTTATGCCATTAACACTTTCAATCTTTAAACTTCCATTTAACATAGATGTCAAAATGTAAGTGTCTTAAAATTATAAATTGTCAACTAACCATTACATTGAAGCCTTAATGTGCAGGTACTTAAGTAAAATGGTGCACTTTTTATAGTAACGCCTGTTTTCAATTGCTCCAGCCAATTTAAAGCAAGTCATTTTAAATGTAAGAAGTGATTACTGTATTCAGCAGAAGATTAAAGAGAGAGAAAATAGCTTACTGTTACATAGCTTGTATTTTCTAAACTGTTTCGCTTTTCCAGGTATTCATCTTATCTATTGTGTTAGTATTTACAGTACATTAGATCCAAACTGAGAAACTGACAGCCAAAACCTTGTACAGTATTTATATTGTACAATGCATTGTACTGTATGTAGAAGCAGTATAAAAGAGTTGAAGTGATCAGCACATTGAAATAACTTGCACTTATTCCCTCACCTGCTGTCTCTGTAAATCTCCCAACACACCACTTAGATTGTAAGCTCTCCGGGGCAGGGATTTCCTTTCCAATTGTCTGACTTTGTTGAATGTACTGTATTGTATTTCAATTCCTTGTACTGTATTGTTTCTTTGGAAAGCACTGAGTACACTGTGGGCACTATATGACGATATACATAATAAAACACTATATTGTAATATTTAAGAGTAAGATTAAGCTATTGAAACACAGCATGTCACTACATTACTGAAAAAAAAGTGACTCAATCATGTTAAAGTAGAAAACTTACATTAAACTGATGCAAAGAGAATTCACAAATAAAAATAAATGATGCCATTGTATTCACATTCTTTCTGGTAACTGGATAAATGGCAACCAAAAAAAAATGTTGTACACAGTAACAATATTAGTGCTATTGCCAAAGAAGTATTGTTTAATTACAGATCGTCCCATGGTAGAAGACAACTGAATGTTGTCGGTAAATTAGGAGTTTAGTGCAATCAAGGCATTTTATATTGTTATCTAAAAAAAATGTGATTTAACACCTTTTTTTTTAAATCACCCTATGTATCATTTTATAGCTTCCATTATTCCCAGATCTCATCTACCCATCTTCCACCTCTGCTGACATTCACATGATTGTTTGACTTTTCAGTAGCCCTGCAATTAAAATGATTGAAATAAATCAAATATTCCTGAACAGACTGCAGCATGGAAAACCTGTAAATTATGCAAAAAGCCTCGCAAATGGCAAAAAGATCATTTGGCACATCATAGCTGCCTCCAGTTTCAAGTAATTACCATTTTCAGCTGAATAAAAGAGGCCCCAAAAACAATGACCATTATAGGAACACACTATTCACTAGTCTCATCTTTTTGACATTGTAAAAAAATAACAATGCATAGTCAATCTATAAATGTACTTTAATCTATTAACCGAGATGGAAAAAAAAAACATTTACCTGACAATTTAATATGCTACTGTTACTGCAATACACTTTTAAAACATAATTGTGCACCAAAAAACGTAGTTTAAACCTTTCTGTTAAAATTACCAAAGGTCCTTTTTAACATATTTGTTGTTTACCATGATTACTTCACAAATACGTATATTTTGATACTAATAGAAGCAAATAATACCCAGTTTGGATAACTGTCAATTTTAGGATTAACATAATTGTGTACTACACTATTAAAATCCCTTTGTTTTTATTGCAATGCCTGTGAAATGTGAAACCCAAATTATTTATCACAAGTGCCATTGAACTGAAATGATACAATTCTTCAGCACGTCCTCAGTATTTATTGCCAGCTTAGCTGCCATTGGTTGTCATTTGCTCTTGGAAGTACTATATTGCTCCTTCAGCTTCATCAGGAGTTTTACAGGTCATCTACATCAGTGGTACTCAACTCCAGTCCTCAAGACCCCGTCAACAGGTCAGGTTTGCAGGATATCAATCAGTGACTTATTGAGCCCCCTGTGCTGAAGCTGGGATATCCTGCAAACCTGACCTGTTGGAGGGCATTGTGGACTGGAGTTGAGAACCACTGATCTACATAACTATTGTCATTTCAGATGCACAATGTTACTCCAGGAACAGAAAAAGTATTAACATAACTTTTATCACACCTTAAAGCAGCACTCCAGGTTGCAGTTTCTTCTATTTTTTTGTTATAGGATTGAAAGAGGGGGTCTTCGGAGAAGAACCCCATTCATTTCAGCTCCGAGGGAACCGCCTGCTTCCCGAGATATTTACCTCTGTTGGGGGGTGTCAGTATCTCCTTCATGTTTAAATGCCCCTTATGCCAATAAGAAGCCGCAAGGGATGACATCACAGCTTCCTAGTGGTCAGCAAGATGCAGGACATTTAAGCCACCATTGTTATCCCCCACAAGCCCCGTTGGAGCTGCTACCTGCAGAGATACCAGCATCCCCTACGGAGGTAAGTATATCGGGAAGCAGGAGGTTCCCGGAGATGAAATTAACACAGTTCAGCTCCGGAGACCCCCTGCTTAAATCCTATAACTAAAATAAATAAACAAACAGCAACCTGGAGTGCTATTTTAATACCATCATACTATTTTGGGTACTGGTTACTACCCATGTGAATGTGCATTTTCCTGGTTGAGATAGTAAATGGAAGGATGAATTGTCACTACTTACAGTAGATTGCAGAAAAACAATATATAATTATATTCAGAGCAACATGATACTGAACTAGGCATTTAAAATTCAGAATAATGTTTCCTTTATAGTTTAAAACCGCCATGCTCAGTGTGACAGTAAGGGCAATGCGGCTCATAATAATAAAGGTTAAGCCCAGCCATTGCCCCAACCTGTCTTAATGAATACTCAGCGGTTAACCCAGTATCCCTTTGTATAATGTGATTTTGTTTATGTATGTCACTGTTTAGATTAGAAGAAATATATTTTCTGTGCTTTTTGTGTGCAGGGCTTGTAATTCACTCAACTAGCTTACACACAAAAGGATAAAGTCCTACTATACAGATGTGTGTGGAGATTCATCAATTTTTAGGAGTGGGGAGGGGTGCTGACTCATATCCGGGGGGACAATGCCTCTCCAAGTGGAGCCATTGTTCAGCCCAGACACTGAGACACCTATCTCTGCGGGAGATATCGGGCTGGCTGGGGGAACTGTTTCTTGGTATGAGCCCTGTAGACATGATTCCCATTGGCAGTTGGAATTTCCAACTCCTCTTTAAGCGCTGGCTTAGAAGTATGGTTACCTCCTACATACTGGATTGGCCCATCACAGACGAGCCTCCACTCTGTGATTTGTCCGTTCACAGCATCTGTATGCTGATTGGTCGACACCCCGTCTTCCATGCTTTCTATGGAGACAGGGAACCTACAGTATGTAAAGCGCTGCCGAATTCTGTTCCACAGACTATTCTGATCATAGCAGATTAGATGCCATCTGAGGTTGTGCCAGAGACAGCAAAGCGAGGTTCGTAGTGGAAGCGAGCGGCTATTAGAATGTGCTATAGCTCAAATAACATCCCTGGAATACTGCGGTACCCAAAGCAGATGGAGAGTGGTAAGCCTTGGAAGCAGCGCCTGGCACTTAGTTGAGTTAGGAGTCCCTCCGTACTCCCTGTTTTGGGTGAGCTTGTGCCAAACTGTGTGTAGTGTGGTGTCTGACTTCGGTCAAAATAAACTTGTTTTATTTAAATCTCTTGGTCTGTCTGATGTATGCGATCCCGGTGTTAAGTGCCCTGGTCTCCCCATCCACCTTTTTTAAAACCATGTTGATGCATGTTTAATGTATTCTGTAATTATCAGAGTTTAAAGCAAACTAAATACAATGAACCCCATTTGTAAATGCATCTGTTATTATATAAAAACAATTTACTTTTTTAGATAAAGAGGCCTTGCATGAGGAGCTCAAAGGAAATGATAACAGTTTTAATTGGCATGGTTTTTTCTGCATAATGCATCTGATTAGTGAAATCAAATTCAGTGCTAGCTACACACTTCATATTTCAGTATCCCACATGGAAAGTTGAAAAATGTAAGATCTTATAAAAATTCATGAATATGACTAACACATGCCTTCTACAACAAAATATGTCTGAATGCCATCTGTGCCGGACCGTCTGATGAGAGGATTAGCCACATAGAAGCTTCTTTAGCTCACATGTTTAAGCACATGCTTCTGACCATGAAAGAATGGTAAAAAAATGATCAAGTAGAAGATCTGGACAACAGTTTCCTTTTGGATTCAATCTAAAATGCAGTAAACTAAGCCCACTGAATTTAGCAGCCAGTTCCTCCCATGGGAGGTTTCTATTCTCTTCGCTGGATGTAATAGCCTGGACTAGTGAATAAACTTGGCACTGCATGAATCAAATTTAATAAGTTCAAACAGTCTTCTCCAGAACACTAGCATTTAAAGGCTGAAGTATACTTTGGAGACCAATTTTGCTGCATTTGGTCCCACCAATGGAGACAGAAATACTAAAATAATAGATCTGATTTTTTTTAGTAATGGCAGGTATAAATATTTAGTACTATATAACAAAAATAAAATCCTATTAATACAAGTAATATACTTGAATGCCATTAGTTACCTTTATTGACGCCAAATAATGCTTAAGAAGTTAAATAAATGCAGGGATTTTCCATTCAAATTTAGTAACAGGAATATAGAATGTTTTTTAAAATAGATTCATTTATACTGAGTTAAATTAATAGCACTCTGAAATCCCCATTAGAAGAATGGTTCTCCAACCAGTTTGGCTAATTCATACTCACTTCTACATAACACAGACATTTTCTTGACCTTGGAGCCTGCAGTGGAACTCCCCCCTCCCCTGTGTATACATATCCCCATAATAATATCTATGATAAATAAACACAAGCAAAGCTCTGAAAGTACAAAATCTACTGCTTTTATTAAAATACATCACGTAACCCGGTAAGTGCCAACCCTGCCAGAGTGCTCAACCACTGTGGAAAGGCCATTATAACAATGTAATGGTATAACCTCATAACCAAGAGACGGGAACTTTCCTGGCAGGGCTCAAAATGCTTCACATATGCTTCACATATCTAACCTCTACACTGGGTCCCTCCTCCTCTCCACTGTGTCACAGAGGAAGAAGGGAGGGGGAGTCTCGTCCCAGTGTAACTTATGGGGACTCAAGGCTATTTTTGCTGGAATTAATCGAGTGAATTAAAATAAAATTACAGCTGTAAAACAATTCAAAGCAGCAACTCCCCTACTAAAATCGGGTGGTCCCCCAGAACCGAAGCCCACTATTTTTATCTCCCGGGGCTCCCTGGTTCCCGGTATATTTACATTTTTATGCCCAGGGTTTCTGATCCCTTTTGGGAAATCAATATAGTTGCCATCCAATCCTCAAGAACTCTTGTTTACTATTACCAAAGTACAATGGTATCATCTAAAGTGTAATGTTTGCCTTCAGTGTAGGAAGGCTTTTGGCATCTCTTTTGTTGGCTTCTGTACCAATTTCATATTGTCAACAGATGCTCGAATGATGCTTACTCAGCTTATGAGCTGTTGCCAGTGAAGGCTTGCTGCTTTAGCAAACTGAACTAAATTAATCCCAGCAGAGATGAGTTATATTTTCTTCTCTATTAGAAAGAAGAAACATTGATGAAAAGAGATACAGAAGAAGATCAAAGGGCCGAAAGTGCGTCAACGGATGGTTTTAATGTTAAAAAAACATTGGTGTTGTCTTTATAGCTTCCCAATTAAAGCAGCATTGCTGGTTTATACCATCAAAAGATTAAGGGTTTTCCTTTCTTAAAATTAGTTTTATTTTACAACCCAGTGAGATATTTTTTATTATATTCAAGTGCATAATTAATGATGGCTGTACTTGTAAACTTCCGGTGCCCACCATAATATTAGTTACTTATCCCTTTATGAAAAACACTTAGAAAAAGTAACAGAGAAAAACAGTTTCTGACACCATAAAATAGGTGCATGTTTGGGAATGGATTCACATGTTTTTGTTATAAACCAACTTCAAGGACTTAAATATGCATTAATTTTAAGAGAAGACTAATTTCATCTGTCCACAATGTAACTGAAATGTTTTGTTATGCATCTAGTTTGCTAATTGTATTGTATACCAGTGATGGAAAAATCCCACGGGCCTGGTTGCCCGGGTACCTAACATTTTTAGACCTGTCAGTCACCACAGTGACTGGCAAAAGCATGCTCTATCATGCATTGCCAGCACGACCATAAAGCAAGATAGGGCGCGCTGTGACTGCTCAACAAAACTTTGGCTCCTAAAAATTCTGTCTGGCTTCTAAACTTTTACAATTTTTGTCCAACCGTTCTATATCATAATAGTAACATTTTAAACAGAAATATGTTTAATATCTCAATGTCATTCGTCGTGACTTCCTATTGGCCCGTGTTGTGCAGGGAATTTAAACCTGCATGGAGAACCGGTCGCAGCTTCAGAAGTATCTTGGGAAGCAGGGCTCAATTAAGTCACTGCCTCTGGTAAAGCTTGTCTGAGTAAACGCGTTGGGTTACCTGTGTTTGCCCCTGCGGACTGTCTCTGGCTGTTCCAGTATCAGAAGAATCCTTGTGGGCCCCTGTGCTGTCTGTGGAGTTTCATCACAACCCGGAAGTGACATAATCGGTTACAGCGAGGGAGCCTGGAGCAGGAGACTGCAAGGAGAATGCTGCAGTTTCTTTGCTTCTGACCCTTGTTGTGGTCTACATGCATTAAACTGCAGCTTTATGAGTGTACAGTTCTCATTTTTTTTACATTAAAAAAAGTGTTACGTTACATAATTTGTGATTTCGACTATTTTATAGACTGTGACATATAATGAAGAGGTTTATTCATACTTTTTAAAAGTGCAACTTTTAGTGAGAAATTAGATTGCTCCACTTGTGTTTTTGTGTCAGCAACACATAAATGGGCATCTTTATGAATTTAAAGGCAGAGATCATTTAGGACATTAACCTTTAGAGTGGCATTATGATGCACCAGATATATCATGTAAAAAATGCTCATTTTCTAGGGGAAGATCATGTGAACCACTTTCAGAGAGCTTCCCTCGATTGAAACGGAAATGGAGTCCACTCCACTTTGCCAGGGGCTGGGCGATCATGTGATCGATCCTATAGAGATCACATGCCTGCAAATGTCAGAGGTGTGGTGGTGCTCAGCTCCGGCCAGACCTCCAGCAGCGAAAAGGTTAAAGCACAGATTCAATAATTTTTTCCTTTTTTCAGGTGTTTGCCAAGCCTTCACATGAAAGATCAAAGCGTCCTTCATGGTGATCCTTTCAACAGCTGTTTTACCATTCTGAATCTCATAATTATAAGCTGCAAGTAACTTTTCATGTTAGCCATAATGCACCCCCCCATTTAAAGCAAGTATGACTTTAACATGCAATCATAGGCAACACGCAAAATACCATTTACAAAACATACATTTCATCTTCCTAAATATGCAAAAGACAGCTGAAACATTCTTAGAGTACGTATTTTAAACACCTTCTGATATACTCTAGTCTACATGTGTATTGTTTTATTGATAGATACACATGCTAATGAAAGCGCTCATTCATTCCAAGAAATTCTTAATTAAGAAGAATGTGATATATATATATATATATATAAATAAATATATATATATATATATATATATATATACAGTATATATATATATTTTTTTTTTTAAAGTCACATAGTACACATGTTACAACATACAAGATTGTGATGTAATATGGATTTTCAAATGCTCACAGGAGGTGAATGCAACATACAATGATATAATATATAATAATAATTAGATTCACAGTTGTACTACGTAAAAAGTCAGCTTAATTTGAGGACAAAGAGGCCACCCAAAAGTCGGAAGAGGTAAAGAGGCATGGAACAGCTTGCTCTCCTGTTTCTTAACCTCATGAAG
Source organism: Ascaphus truei (assembly GCF_040206685.1). Taxonomy (NCBI): domain Eukaryota; kingdom Metazoa; phylum Chordata; class Amphibia; order Anura; family Ascaphidae; genus Ascaphus; species Ascaphus truei. The sequence continues at coordinate 46,174,448 of NC_134485.1, forward strand.
GCAAGTGCTGCTTTAACAGCTGCCTATGTGGTGGTGAGTAACAGCCACAAGAACCCGAGAACAAACAAGACATCAAAGAAAATGTGATGTGTTAGCTCAGCAGATACTGTAGGTTAAAATGCACTCATCTCCTTTAACTGAGATTATTATATTTTTAAATCCATACACATTACAATAAATACAATCTTGGAAACCTTTGTAACTATTTTATTGAGAATGTTGTGTAAAATGTACAATACAAAAGGATGCTGAATATTATTTATTTAACCTAACGTTAATATAAATTTATAATTAACGCCTATGCATTAAGCAAATAACGTAACGTTAACCCAGTGCTACTTCTTAAATAATGTATGGTTATTTTGTTTCAGGACACTAGTGCTAATGCTATGCAAATGTGGTGTCCCCACTAACATCGCATAGGCACTAAAGGGTGTTCATGCTAGTACAGGGATTTAACCTGACGTTATTTAGGGTCATACCTAAGGGTGGCATTAGCTTTGTCAAGACACTGAAATACAGAGGCGTGGGGGAGAGAGACCTATAGCACTATATACTGTATGTCATCTGAAACCTCTCTTAAAAATAACACATGATGAAACACCTTTGGTTAAAAAGGAGCACACTTTAGATACCTTAATGGAATATGCAAAGTATATTTAGATGAGTCATGCCCCGCACCTCCTAGAAAAATCCATAAGATCTATACTGACAAGCCTAAGGCCCCTTGTAATGAAGGGGGTACTGGTGTCAGGCTTAATGGGGTCAGAACCAACAATCTATGCTATTCAGGGCAGTAGCTCTAGCACTGAACTAAACCAGATGCTGGATAGCTCCACTGTCACAGCATACTTTAAAGCTCTACTACTCACACCTGGAAGTGGCCGGATTTTAAAGGAAGTGTCGACGAATATATCCATGATTGTAATTATAGTAATGTGTGTATGGATTTAAAAATAAAATGAATCTTGGCAGAAGTCGTGGGTTCTGATCCTCTTGGGCCTTACACTGTTACCCCCTTCATCACAAAGAGCTCAGGCTTATCAGTATAGGTATGGAAATCTTTTAGGAAGTATGGGATGAGAGTCACTTAAATCTACTTTGCATATTCCATCTCTCCTCTGTATCCCTTGCCTCCTCTCCTGCAAAAACCATATTTCAGTTTCAGGATGGAGCCCCCTATAGGTAAGACAGGAGTAACGGGAGTCATGTTAAGCTAAGTCAAGGAAGTGCTAACTTAACATAGTGTTAAGCCTATTCTAACAGCTGTTCTTTGACATACAGTATCATTAGTTTAGTGGATACCCATTAAACTCACAAAAACGTCACGTTATTTTCCCTGATTTCATGGATCTTAGTAAATCTGGACCATATTGGGCTTATCTATTAAACAGCATTAGTGCTAAGTAGGGACCTATGGCATGGAAACTCCCATTTATGTAATTGGTGCCCCAATCAGCACTATCACAGTTCAATCTTCAGTATTGGGCATTGTAAAGGTTAATGAATAACCCCCTAAATTACAAATGCGTGTTAACAATTCAGACTAAGCTAATAAATCAATTTGTTTCCAACCGAAACACATACTTCACTACAAAGTTACCTATTACGTTTCAATTTTTGAAGGAGACATTTTGTACTACAACCTTGTTATTCCTATAATACTATATCGCTTAAGGAGTAGCTGAGGCTCACTGGTAATTTTACTGCCTTTGAAGAGGGTGAACACAGTTCAAAACCAGCAGTAGCTCTTCCCCTAAACTTCACATCGCTTAATCTCCCTGTGCCCCAGGCACCAAAAAGAGATTGTAAGGTCTACAGGGCAGGGACACATTGGGCCTGCTAAATTCCATGTACAGTGCTGTCTATACTGTTAGCCCTATATAAGAAAAATGTACCACACCTTTACATTACAATACCCCAGGACATACTTGGTAAAACATTTTATAACTAAAAATAAATAAATAAATGCACTATATATTGTAAATGCTATGATATTTGTGTGGAAATATGGAAATTATTGAGTAAATCGTATATTAGGACTTGAACAATTTCACTTTATTGCAACATACTGACATGATGTATGGCTACATTTTTCAAAGTATTAAAATGAGTGACATTGTGAAATAAAATACTTCCTATTTATCATTCAATTTATAATTCCAGTAAAATAAAATGGGTAATGTATGTCTATATGCGATAACGTGTCAGGAAATAGGCTGTGATGCTGTGAAACCCATGTGCTAAAATGAAACCTGGCTTCCATCAGCTATTTTATTAAATATTAATGTGACAATAATTAATAAAAGGATGGGCAGCTGCCTGTATTGTATTGGAAGCCTCTTTTTAGTACCAAAACGATTAATAGAGTTCATTAAGGTCTGTTACTGGTAATGCGCCATAATTGGCAGTTAAAGTGTTAACCCTCAATATTCAGGCGCATTGGCCCTCAATGGATCATAGTGAATCTAGCCCTACATTTTTTCAGGACATGGCCAGATTTATAACTCAACCTGCTGTTCTTCTCAACCCAACCCAAATCCTACTTTCTTAATTAACAACGTCTTGCCTTTAAAGACACAGGTGTCCTGCAGAAAGTGTTCACAAGATGGTGCTGAGTCTTGAATGTAACCCTTGACCAATGTTTTCTGTCCCTGACAATCATAGTGGAACTCTCTTGGAGAAAATAATCATATTGTTATCTACTGTAGAAAGTACACTTGCATGTGCACTTACGCATACCCCAAAGCAATACCGCTGAAGTCCAAATTGCTTTCATAAGGCAGAATTACCAGTCTCAAACATATCACTGTAATGCAATCAATCCCCTGGAACACTTGTTCTCTTACTTTGATTTGGCAGGGAAAAAACTATTTAGGAATGGAATTAACAGGATTAGATTAATATTGAGCTGTCACTTAGAACCTAAAACAACAATGTATATTTTAGGACTAATTCAATACTGGAGCTGCTTCCCTGAATGGCAGTGTTGTGGGTTCTGATCCTGCTGGATCTGACACTGGTACCCCTTCATAACAAGGATATTTAAAGTGATTGCTCAAGGATATATTTTAGGATTTGTGATTAATTGTAATATATTTTGCAGAACTATTAGCATATCTCCCATGGTACCTCTGGTATGTTCATTTTTCAGCACAGGCATCTCTCCCTAATTTATTTGGAGGGACGTTTGAGGGAACATATATATACCTGGAGATACCTATTAGGTTAGGAAGTCCTAATCTCCCCCCCCCCTCCACCCCCCAGGGCCATCAGCCAAAATATTCTAGAAATAGAAGAAGAAATAGCAAAGAGAGGAATGAAAATGTACTTAAAATGTTTATAAGCTTTTGGGCTAAAACCCATTTCATTTTACAACATTAGTTATAAGGAAACATGCCAAGGTTACTTGTGTTTTTGATGAACAATTTTTATTTTATATATCAGGGTAATACTTAAACCGTATGTGTCTACAATGCATGGTTTGAAAAACATGCTTTTTAAAACAGGGCCCTTGAGCCTTAACCAGATTGAAGTTTAACTCTTGTTATACCCTTGGGAACAGCTCTGTTGAACAGATTGGGAGGCTAGTAATTTCTCTTTACAAAGAGAGCTTTTCACAAATATAAATATGAGCATTTGTGCAGTGGCACCAAAAAAGAACAGTTGAGCTATTCTAATGCAAAAACAGATCGGGCGGCAGTTATCTTAGTTCAATATAAATGGAGAACCAATAAATTAAAGTAAACTGTAAATTAAAACATTTTATTAGACGAAGTTGAAAAGGTTTTGATATTAAAACTCTTTTCAGATTAGTACTTAATATATTTTAAACTACTAATGCACCATTCAAATTTTACAGCATGTGTTTCATTACCAAGTTCATTCACTTTATTACAAATCCAACACCAGTGGCTCAGTTGGGCTGCATTTATGCCTATTTCCTACACAATGTCCAGTCCTAGTAGAATCTCACACACACACAGGTCCTTCATCCATTAGCTTTTATTATACAATATTATATTAGCCCATGTGGTCTAACAATATATGGTACTGTATGTGCCAATGTGCAATGTGTCCCCAATAAAGGCGTTCTTGGAAGTACAAGTAGAACTCTTATGAGGTGTTAATATTGACAATTGTTTTAGGTAGAACAGTGTGTCCAGAGCACAGGACTTGCCACAATTTAGCAATTTCTTTTAAGGGCAGTTGAGTAATAATTATTTGTATACACCACCACTATTGTATTCAACATTATACATAGTAAATTATACAGTTATGAATATCTGTCCTAAAGACCTTAAAGTCTCATATTTGGTACATTAAAGAGGCAATCCAAACAGGGTTCTCCGGAGCTGCACTGGCTTGGATTGCTGCTTTAAACCCTGGGAGATACAATGATTTGCTTGAGGCACAAGCATTTGACACTCAAATATAACTCCACTGCTTTAAAGCCAGGTCCATTAGTGCTTGGCCACACAATCGCCATAAAACGCCCTATATCACAAACAGCTCAACTTGTCTTGCATTGCCCTTTTGCAAAGATCAGTAAAATGTAGATGCATTAAAGCAGAAACCCATGAGGGCAATTTTTTTTAGCAATTGTTTAAATTTTGATACAGAATTGAAGCACGGGGAGCTGAACCCCGTTAATTTCAGCTCCTGGGAACCCGTGCTTCCGGAGATACTTACTTCCGAAGTAGGTGCCAGTAGCCTCTCTCGACTGGCTGGGATCATGTAATGTCCACTGTTCAAAGATCTCGCGCCCTGCGGGCCAATTAGGAAGCCATGATGTCATCAGCTTATTGGCCGATGTGACGTGGTCGCTTTAAACTTTAAAGTCCAGGTCGCTCAGCCGGAGCAGCTATGACACCTATTTCGGAGGTAAGTATCTGTGGAAGCAGGGGGTCCCCGGAAATTAAATGAATGGGGTTCAGCTCTCAGACTCCCTACTTCAATTATATATATATATATATATATCATGCAAATGAACATATAGTAATATTTCCATTTGCTATATGCTTTACTGTGGAGGGTTTTTGTCACTTTTTTTACCCACCATAACCTTAATAAGTGTTTTATATAGATATAAATATATATATTTTTTTATTTATTTATATATATATATATATATATATATATATATATATATATATATATAAATAAAAAATCTGGTAGTCACTGTTATTTGATTTTTTTGGCGACGGTCTCTCCTTGTGGCCAATCAGAGAGCTTCTCCGTCCCTCTGCCTTCCCCTTTATGACATCACTGGCCTTGTAGCCAGCAACGTCGCCTAAATTTGAATTACAACTATCGCAATGGCGACGGGTGACGTCATCGGTCGCGTTGCAGTCGCCGGCACAATAAGTGCAGCCTTAGGGAGAACAGTCTAGAAAAGGCCTCTTAGTTTATTTGCAAATCCATGTTCTTTAGCTTGCCAAATTACCCCAGAGAAGTCTCTATTCTTGCAATGCTGTTGTGCCTTTTTGTACAGTGACATACAGTACAAATGATTCCTTTATATGACATTGGAAGGAATATGCAGTCTGAATATTCTAAATATGTTTCCTGTTAGCATAAAGCAGCACTCTGTGCTAATTGCATTTTTTTTGCATTTCATTTTTTACTTACTGTACTTTAACAAATATATTTTTCCCTTTCCTACACTGTTTTTATTTTGTAAAACTGATACTCCACTCCATTCAGGAGAAATAAGCACTAGAAATATTAATTGTCCGTGAGGTTAAAATGGAGCACTGCTCCGAGCCCAGTGCAGTGTAAAGGTTACCAGGGTCATTTCAGAAGCTAGAAATAAAAAAATAAAAAACAACATTTTTAATTCTTAAAAAAAAACATTATTTGTTTTAAAAAGCTCAGCACATGCTCAGGAGGGCAAGATACTAACAGTACAGTATATGATTTCAAGTATATATAAACTATATGTAGGATTCTGGGGGGTATGGGGGGATACTGATTTATAAAGAGTTACAGACACTATATAAAACTGCTAAATATAGATTATGTATTATGGGTGCAGCGCAAGGACCAAAATGAATGAATAGTATTGATCTTCCCTCTTCTGCTGGTTGGTTTTCTGACAGAGAAGGGCTTAGAGTGGTAACAAAACCCTAATTGCATTGTACTTTTAAGCCCACCACTATACATTTTATTTCCAAAAATAAATATTTGCTGTACAGAATACTACATTTGATTCAGTAAGCTAATCACATTATTCATAAGATTACAACAAATAAATATTGTTTATAGTTCAGACACTACATAGATTACTTCACAATGATTTCATAATTACTACTACTGCTACTGCTACTACTACTACTACTACTACTACTACTGTGAGCGCTATGTACATTAATGGCGCTATATACTGTAAATATTTGAAGTTGATTTCAATGTTATCTGAAAGTGCAGAAGTAATGTATGTCAGCATTTGTAACTGGATATTTTTAAGACATTCACCTCTTCCGGGCAGTATTATTATTATCGTTTATTTGCAAAGTGCTAACGTATTCTGTGGCGCGGTAGAATGGGCTATCCCTTTTTATACACTGACTGCTTTTTCATCTGTAGTTCTTAACTTTATTAGTAATTCATATATCTATGGAACACAATGTCAGCACTTAATAGCAATAATAAGATGATAGTTGTGTAACAAAGGGGTGTCTTACCACATTTACACACACTTATTAATGTGTAAGATGCTACTTCAACTAATTGGATTTTAAAAACATTGTGCATGAAAGGTATGTAGAACAATTCTAATTACACAAATCGAATAAAAGTGTATTCGATTATAGATCATAATTTGTATATATATTTTTTCATCCTATTACCTTTCTTGGCTGCTGCGGTCTGCTGAATCCATGGATTGTTAAACTCCGCCAGCAGATTGTATCCTTCCTTGTAATGTGTGCTATTCAGTTAGATTGAAACCAAGTGGAAAATAATTCCAACACCGCTGACTCCTGGATTTCAGAAGTTTTAATCCTGATCATTGCACATATTTTTGAAAGAACATACATCACCGCTTACAACCATTGTCAGCCCTGTTAATCATTGACCTTACTTTCTATTAATACGCTTTACGTATAAAACCTCAGACGCGGACTCAATCATACCATTCCTATACAGTTTGCAAAATGCTGCAGGGAAAAGAGATAGCAATTAAGTAGATCTTTCTCTTACAATAATAATTAAGAGAATGAGACTAATGCAGACAAAGTATTTTGTTCTCAGTCGTGGCTAACGAAATGCAATATCTATTGATCACCCTACATGTAAAGATTGTGGGAAAGTGCAAAGATCATTCTGTAGCAAGCAATTAAACTATGTATGTAAAATGTAACAGTGATAACACCAATACACAACTATATAGTCAAAAGGCCAATAGGTAGTGATTTAACGAGTGCTGCACTATTGTCTTTCAGGGACCCAAATGAGTGGTGTTCAAATGACCTATAAAAAAAACATTACATTGTAATAGAAACGTTCTGAACTCAAGAATAAAGTCTATTGCATACATACAGTATCTGTAAAAGAATAATGATGCTATAAATGAGTGAGACAAGCACTAAATGAGTTTGACATAACAAGCCTGCTGCATATTCCCAGACCATAGTTACCATACGAAAAGTAGGTTAAAATGTACTTTGATGTTTGTATATTTGAACTGATTTCAACCTCATTATAAAGCCTTAAAGATGCTTAATGCTGTGATCTTGCCGTTTTCGTCAAGGATCAACAACAAAGCACAGCACTGATGTAGCAGGAAGTATTTATTGTAAGAGTAGACATACTTTTTATACGCAGCAAAATATTTAATAAAGCTATTAGACTTTTAAATGTTTTTTATTCATGTGGTAATTGTACAGTGCACTGTTGTACTACTAGCCTGGCATTATTCCAACAGACTGTACAACTGTACAAGGCTGTTCAGCACATTAAATGAGTGTAGTGAACTGAGTTGTTTAGCAAGAGCAAATGGGGAAGTGTTCTCCAAGGGCTGTCACTGTTACAATTAAAAACCCAATCAATCGGTTAGTGAAATAATTAAAATAACTTACCACCGAAAATGTACCAATGTCTTCAATGTTACTATGTGCCATTATTGTCACGCTAACTCAGCATTGCCTCGCATACAAAAAGAATGAAATATCATATGAAATGCTCCTGCCAACTCTGAACAATTAGACGCTTTGCTGTATTATAGCTTAATCATGAAATAGTCTTGAGACTACTACCACATTACAGTTTAAAGTCAGAGTAACAAACACTGCGGGCCTGTTCATTGTCTATCTGCCTTTTATAATCAAAAAGGAACCATTGAAACAATAGAAGATGCAGCTTGTTGATAAATGCCACCTGCCGTCGGGAAGGCCATTCCCATACGGAATCGTACATTTGGACGCAGTTTCTGCCGGCGTTTGGCCGCAGAGGGACACTTCACCACAGCCACTACGCCACTGGACACTCTGCCGCTGCCCGCTTCACCAAGGTAAGTTAATTTAACGTTTCATTTAGCGGTTCGGGCAGGGGGTTAAGGATGGGATTTTAGGGTAAGGGGCTAGGTTTTTGGGGTAGGGGATTAGGGTAATGGGGTAATGGGTTAAGGTTTTTAGGGTAGGGGGTAGCGTTAGTATTAGGGGCTAAGATTAGAGGATTGTAGGTTAAGGGGTAAGGTTAGGGACTTACCGTGGCAGCGAAACAGCCGGCGGAGAGATTTACCTGCGACGACCAAATGTCCTAGGCACATTTCCGTGTGCAAATGTATATTAACTAGTGCTGTGCCACGAAAATAACACATTAATGAATGTTGAGAGGTTTCACTCCTAAAAAAAACGGTTTACTTCTCATCATTGATTTATTACCAGGCCCAACACACATATTTCACATGAAACAAGTCAGTACTTTGGAACATGCCACTTTACAACACGGGACAGTGTTTACACTGTAATAATACAGGCCTATTTAACAGTGTCTGCCAAAGAAACCACCCCCTACACTGACTATTATTTTTTAAAATACCTCTCAAGCCTCATGACAGAGAATACTTCAATTTCAATGATATGGTATCTTAGAAATGAATGGTGGAAGACAGTAATGTACACGTAGCACAAAAAACACTTTACTACTGGCACAAAAGGTCTATCAAGTAAGGAGTACCATGCTCAGAAAACATTGTTATCTCTTTCTTGAAGAATGTGCAAAGGACAGATTTGGTTTTATTTTATTCTAATGTCAATTCATGTTTACTGCTTAGTAAGGCCTATTACTGTATGTATTGACAAAAGAACACAACCCTACACTATTATTTTCACTCTGCATATATGCAGGTCCAGAATGAACTCCTTCCCCAGCATTAGCCGTAAGGAAATGTTTCTATTTATTGTTCTTACTTTATGAACATAAATATGAATACCATTCACACACTGAACAGAGTGTCATACAGACGTAACATTGGGTCACAGGACTGATAAACTCCCCCCCCCAACTATTTATTAGTCCAACAAAGATAAAATCATCTTGTGACTCACTTTACTCCACGTGGAATAAAACTAGAAAGAATGTATTCTCATTGCAATGCAATGCAATGCAATGCAATGCAATTCAACCCATGATATACATTCCTGACGAAATTGCAGGGGATAAAATCTGTTTATTTGAAAATTCAACCTAAAAATGATTAAATAAACGTTTAACCATTAAAAATAAACAAAAACGACTTTCTATGGGTAAAGAGGCAATCATTTTTTAATACATGAAGAAACTAAGAAAGGCAACCAGATATCTTTGGTGTACGACATTATACAAAAGACTGGAGAGTCTCAGTTTGAAGTATAAAAAGGCTTATTATTATTAGTCAGAAATTATAAAGTGAGCTTTTCATTTCAAATGAATATTGTGCTGCATTTTAATGACATATTCTTATAGTGCAAAATATTCTAGAACAGTGCTTGCATAATGTTATTTTAGATTTAGGTTAATTGCCAGTAAAGGCATGTCTGAGAGCAACCAATTTCCCTGTTCAACCCCAGTTGATAGGATTAAGAGGAGACTTGAAGGGAAGCAACAATCCCGAAGGAGCCAGGGCTACTTGGAGACAGGAGCCTATAAAGCAGCAGCAGGGTGAAGGTGAGTGAAAGAGTGATTATGAATATCAGTACTCATTATGTGTATATCATCCTAATCATCGTCTTGTGCCCTTGTAGATGCTCTGCTGGATGAAGGCCAATGATCTCCCAGGTACTGCGGTTGCAAGCCTCTCTTCCTTACGTTGCTCCAACAAATTTCTTAATTTCCTCCTCCCATATTACTTTTTGTCGTTGTCTTTGTCTTTTGAGATATATACTCAATAAAAGTGTTCACATTATACATATACAATGAGTATTCACAATATATATATATATATTGCTGTGCTGGAGCAGGAGCAGGAGCAGGAGCAGGAGTGCATCCGGAGAGCCCAGTGATGTCACCAAATCTCGCGAGACTGTTACCAGAGGCTCATTACAGTGACGAAGGGCTGGGAGTAGAGAGACACTTCCCCCTTGTTCCGGTACACGGAGTAAATTGCAGTGTTGCTGTATCTCCTTCACATCGGATGGCTACACTGGAGCGGCTGATTTCCTGCATCCTGGATGGCGATTGAGTATTACTCATGAATGCTTTTATTCCCGTTATGTTTGTGAGTGTGCTTTTTTACATATCCAACTCCATATAATTTTGTGAACTTTAATACGCTATGAATGCGCCTGTTTTTTGTTTGTTTTTTTACTGTCTATATATATATATATATATGAATTATATATATATATATATATATATATATATATATATATAATTCTTGGTATAGTGAGTTTATTTAATTTATGATTATTATCACATTATCAGAGGCATAGCTTATCGTTTTCATATATATATATATATATATATATATATATATATATATATATATATATATATATATATGAAAAAATCATCTCAGTTGGCACACTGTAAACATAAATAAGATGCTGATGCTAGCCCCATATGCACATGTAAAAAGTAGATTTTACCAGATTGGAGTCCGGAAAAAACGAGACAGCACACAGTCCAGTAGTTTCAATGAAGTTGTATTCAAAGTAACATGGCACCACCTCCAACGTTTCGGTCCACTCAACGTGACCTTCCTCAGGGACGTCCCTGAGGAAGGTCACGTTGAGTGGACCGAAACGTTGGAGGTGGTGCCATGTTACTTTGAATACAACTTCATTGAAACTACTGGACTGTGTGCTGTCTCGTTTTTTCCGGACTCCAATCTGGTAAAATCTACTTTTTATATATATATATATATATATATACAGTGTTCGACAAACCTATACATTTGCTCGTCCTGGGCGAGTGGATTTAACATTGTGGCGAGCTCCTATTGGCCCAAGCAGCACACGTTTGGTACTAGGTGGCGAGTAGATTTTTTGGTGATTTGTCGACCACTGTATATATATATATATATATATATATATATATATATATATATATATATATATATATATATGATATATATATATATATATGATATATATATGTATATATATATATCATACACATTTTAAGTTATGGTGGGTGAAAAAGGTGGCAAAAAAACTTTCACCGTTAGCATATAGCCAGTAAAGAATATCACTTGTGAGCACATTCCCATGTCTTAGGCTGCGCTTATAGTGCCTGCGATGGTGACATCACGCTGCGGTCGCTGGAAAAATCAATTTGACTTGACTTCTAGCGATCGCGACCAAGCCGTCACACCGTTGCGCTTACTATTAGCACACACGACGGCATCAATGCATTTGATTAAGCGCGACATCTCGTCGCTGTCGCCAGCACTTTAAAAGCGGCCTTAGACAGGTCTGCAACCCTGCCTTTCATGTGTGCTCATTTGCATGTCATTTCCCAGAATCCCTTGCTGCAGTGGGAGCACTGTATGCTAGGTGATAATGGTTGAAAGGCAGGGTTGCAGACCTGTCTAAGACATGTGATTATGCTCACAAGTGATATTCTTTATTTGCTATAATATATATATATATATATATATATATATATATATATATATATATATATATATATATATATATATATATATATATATATATATATATATATATATATATATATATATATATGTATATATATATATATATATATATATATATATATATATATATAATACTGAGTTAAGTTATGGTGAGTAAAAAAAGTGACAAAAACCCTCCACAGCAAAGCAAATATGCAAATGTAAATACAACTGTATGCTCATCTGCATGTTTTAGGCAGGTCTGCAACCCCGCCTTTCCCCATTATCACCCAGCACACAGCACGTCCACTGCAGCAAGGGATTCTGGGAAATGACATGCAAATGAGCACACAGTGCCACTTTTTGCTTCAAAAACCATTTTTAACATGGTTCCCTATAGGCTTAAGCTTGCTGCATATATATATATATATATATATATATATATATATATATATATATATATATATACACACACACACACACACACACACACACACACACACAGAAAGAAAGCAATGAAGTATTGAACTAATATTGTACATATAGGAATCCTTTTGATGTCATCTTGGATGATGTAAAACATTATTTCATAAGAAAACTATGCACAGAAAAAAAATTCACTTAAATATTTCAACATCAAAGCATTTATATTAAAACAAAGTTACTATTACAGCAATTCCATTTAAGACCTGGTACTGCAATGTAATGTTGAAAATGCAACATTTCATAATAGTTTATTAGTCACTCTATTTAGTTCAAATATTGCATAATAAAACTTTGAGTTACTTACCGTTTCAAAGTAGGATTAGAAACTTCAAAATGTAAAGATCTTCTGCTTAGACTTATTTTCAGAAGATGCCATAATCCTAGTTTATTCATACAATTTATCATTGCAGCAATTATAAAAGAAAGTTGTAATCTAAGAAGAAACCCCATTTGTGCAATAAGACATTGATTTTCCCCAAATACACACAAAGTTAATGTTTTTAAAATGTATATGTAACATGCATATAAAACTACAAGTGACATACATATAAATATTGAACTCTTAGAATGATTACAATTTTTTTCTGGGGGTTCTACATTTACTGGGCTAAAACTGAGATCACTGTGATTCATCAGTGCTTCCTATAACAATTATTGCACATGTAATTATTTATTTATAAAATGTTTTACCAGGAAATAGTACATTGTGCGTTACTACCTCCCGTTTTCAAGTATGTCTGTAAACATCACCGATTTTAAAATGGGAGTCAAATTATTAAACTGGATCAATGTGTTTCAAAACAAAATTAAGCACCACTGAATAAATGTATTCTTAAAATTGAAAAACAACCTTTTTAACATTAAATGCAAAGGCCAGGTGCAAAATCATTGACTTAGGGATTTCTATGGTATCCGATGAGACTTTCGCAGCTGCGTGGATTAAGTTTTATCTTCTATTTCTCAAGCAGCTGTGGATGACGTCACTGTACATTTTGTGTTCTGAAATCATTATTGCAGTATTGTTTTACAGGTGATCTTTTTATTGCCGTATGTTAAAAAAAAACTTCAACATCGGATACAGAGCAGCTTGCCTCACAAAGACAGGCATGGAAGAGAAGCACACAAAACAAGGTTTTGTAAAACCATATGGAAAAATAAACACGCGCCTTGTTGAATACTGAACTGTAATCTAAAACAATACTGAGAAAGCAAAAACATAGTGTGTATGAGCACGGCCGGCTTGATGGCAGTTCCATTAGTGCAGTCACATCGAGCTCCTTTCTTACTTACAGAGGCCCCGCACTCTACCCCACAACATTTAAACTGATTGCTGGGGAGAGTGCAGCACCTCTGTAAGTACCTCTTACCTTCTCTCCGGCTTCTCATCCTCCATCTTCTGATAGCGACAATGTGTCGCCACAACGTCACAGAGATGAAGAGCAGGAGGAGATGCCGGAGAGAAGGTACGAGACACTGCGCTCTCTGCGGGCACTGAGCCCCGCCAAGTTACAAGCTGGCCCTGTGCACGAGCACTTAATACGTCCTAAAATGAAATGACAGACAAGCATTTTGCTATATGGGTGTCACTAATGTTAAAAGGTTAAAAGGTACATGACATATTCATTGGTATGTCTAACTTGTAATTCTACCAACAAAACTGGTGATGTTTAGACTTCACAAAATACTAGGGGGCCTATGCACTAAGCACCGATAAAAAAAATCGCCGGCCTGTTTAAATTGCCATTTTTGCAAGTGTTGCTATCACGGTATGCAGAAAGCCCAGAATACTAGTGATTGCAACATTTGCAAAACTGGCGAGTAGCCAGAGATGTGATGATCGTCTCTCTGAAAAGGGCTCATCCTGTGATTTATTTCTGCTGCAGAGAGAGAGCCGCCTCTCCCTGTGCAAATCTCGCCTGAAATTAATGTTTTTTAATTAAAATTGTATTACTAGTGTAGATGAGAAGGGGGTCTCCGGAGCAGAACCGCGCTCATTTCAGGTTCGGGAACCCCCTGCTTCCGAGATACAGGCCCTGTAATGGGGTGCCGGTATCTCCTATGTATTTTATTCCCATGGTCACATGACGGTGGGAATATAATGCATAAGAGATACCGGCACCCTCATAACGGGGCCTGTATCTCGGGAAACAGGGGGTCCCTGGACCTCAAATCAACAAGGTCCTGCTCCCGACATCCTCTGCTACAATACATTAGTATTAAAATCCAAATAACAATTAGAACAAATCCGTTACCGTAGCGGATATTCGCTATGGTAATGAAGCTGCTTTAATGTAATTTGTATTAATAGTGTGCGGGAGCAGAAGGTCTCCTGAGATGAACCGCATTGATTTCCTCCTCAGGGACCCCCTGATTACCGCGTTACAGGCCATTGTATGGGGTGCCAGTATCTCCTCCAGTATTTAAATCCACGGCCACGTGACGTGGAAAATTTAAAAATGGCGGCAATACCGGCACCCAATGCCCCATACGGGCCTGTAACTCGGGAAGCAGGGGGTCCCTGAGGTAGAAAACAAAGCGGTTCAGCTCAGGAGACCCCCTGCTCCCACACACTATTTATAAAAATAATATTAAAGCAGCTTCATTACCTTAGCGGATAGCCGCTATGGCAATGATGGGGTTAAGGCATAATAGCAGGTTTATTGAGGGCATAGGGGGTGAGGTAAGTGGGTACTTGGCCCTTTACTCACCCCCTCTACCCCCAATAAACATTACAATATGTACTAACCACAAATACACAACTCCCCACCCCGTGCCCCCACATAAAAACATTTTATTTTTTTCTGCACAGGTGGTCCCCACGGGTGTCTGAGGGCCCTCAGGTGGTCCCCATTGGGTGTCTGGGGACCCTCAGGGCCTCCCCACGGGTGTTCCCCATGGGTGTCCAGAGGTCCTCGGGTGGACTGCGCAGGTGTCTGGGGGCCTTCGGGTGATGCCCGGGTCCACGCTCGACAGCAATCCAGTGGCAAAAAAAAAATGGGAATACACCGCCCCCCCAACACATACAGTACAGTAATGGGCAAAATAACTATTAGCCAGATATGGATAATAGCTCATTTGCCCACAGTTACATAAAACATTAGACAACATAAATAAAGTAAATAAACCTTTCTACTTACCCCTGCCACCATGAAGGGCATCTTC
This sequence comes from Ascaphus truei, assembly GCF_040206685.1. Classification (NCBI taxonomy): domain Eukaryota; kingdom Metazoa; phylum Chordata; class Amphibia; order Anura; family Ascaphidae; genus Ascaphus; species Ascaphus truei. Next base: position 46,190,157 of record NC_134485.1, read on the forward strand.
GTCAGCATTCTCCAGGTCCATGTCCTCCGAAGCAAGCAAGAATTGCTTGCAAGAATTGCATGAGTTTGAAAACCTGCCAATAAGTGGCTTATCGCCGTTTGTTTGCCATTTTTTTTTCCCTCAGGAAAAAAAATTACCGAAAAGGGCTTTTATTGCCGACTTACTGGTGCTTACTGAATCGCTTAGGCCTTTTTGGAGATAAGTTGGTTATCGGCACTTAGTACATAGGCCCCTAGTCATTTAGAATAAATGTGAGATATTATCGCGACTTAGATTTCACTCCTAATGGTCAGAACTAACTGCATTAATCCTAATGCAACCACGGATACTGATCTATTACTCCTAATAAGACATATTGGAATTGTTCTATCACATTGTGAATTAATGATTTTATCTTGTTTGGTTGAAGCCACTTCAGCTTCACTTTGCAAAGCCTGTAACCAACCTCACACTGATGAGACCCAAAAGGTCAACACAGACATCTGTGAGTAAGTTTTCTGGTTATACACTTCTATAACCCAAGCTGTGTTGAAGAGCTGTGTAATACTGCAGGTATAAGCTTATACAGTAAGTGTCAATGTTAAAATGGACAGGAAGAAAAAAGTGACTCATTGTGAGTGTTCATTTGGATATCATTACCCAGAATCCCTGGCTGCAGTGATGCTAAGAGATAATGGGGAAAGGCTGGGTTCCAGTCCTGTCTGAGACGTGAATGTGTTTGCTTTTATATTGCATTACAAATGCATTTCTTATTTCCGGCTGACATATATATTTTTCTAGTATAAAAAAAAAAGTTTTGCGTCTTAGAAAGAACACTTAAATGGGCCCAGTAGTATTGTAATGTGTACTACATTAATCTCTTTATTAAAATAAAGTATGATGGGTCTTCAATAAACAGGAAACTTGACAAATATTCTCTTTATGACTAAATCAATGGGAACATAAGCGGTATATCCATACAAAACTAAATATCAAAGCTACTATTTTTCCTTTCTCTGTATAAGCTATGAAAGCTAATATAACACAAAGGCAACAGAGAGTTCCTAGAGTAATAAGAAGCTAATATTCCTGAGCTAGAAACAGGATCTCAGTAAAAACATTCAAGACCCTGGTGATATAAAGCTTGTCCTGGCACGGATGCAACAAGTTCAGTCAGCAGCTGTTTCTCAGGTAGATTCACATAATTGAAAACAGGGATTATGTTTGCGATTTTTCAAACTTAAACCTAAGCAATGAACAGCCAATCAAATGTTGTGTATATATTCATTTTCTCAATTCTCAAACCCACACCCATCTTTGCATGTCATTTTAGAATCATAAGAAAAAGGTCAAAGACAATTCTATTTCATCATACCGACAAGTATTGGGAACCTAATATCCAATTTGGAAGTTTAGTTTAAATAAACATATTTGAAATTAATCTCACGTATTTATCTTAAAGCAGCAGGCCCTTCTAATTAAAACTCCTTTTCTTTTTTTATAGGACTGGAATCGGATGATCCTTCAGAGCTGAACCACGTTATCTTTATCTTGGTTCCAGAGATATTACCGGTGAAATTACCAGTGTAGCAGAGGCCCCCCCCCTCCTTACCTCTGGTGAGGGGGAGCTGCTTCAGGGTGCCGCCAGAGCCGTCAGAGCCCCGCAATGGACTCGGGAGGTGGCGGCGGCCATCTTTGTTTGTTGCGCATGCACAGGGCAAGCATTGATCATGCGCAGATAGTCCGGGATTGCGGTGGCCATCTTAAGGGCTCCGCAGGAGACAACAAGGGACTATGTGTCCCATAGTCCTCTTGGGTAAACACTACATGGGACGTAGGACCCAATAGGGCTCGAGGAGGATGGCAGGAAGGAGGTGATAGTTTGGCACGCAAAGGAGCCGTGGGCCAATTGCAAGGAGGAGGTCAACAGAGCAGGTAGTGTCCAGGGAGCAGTGCTTCCCTGGACTAGGCCTAGTATTGCTCCTTAGGCCCCAGCTGAGTAGGGAAGGCTCCAGATAGGGACGCTTCCCCATTATTACTAACTATGTACCTGCACCGGTGCCTCTGCGGCCTGGTACCAGGCTCAAGTCCCTATAGACATTAAGGGAGAAACTCCAGCTGGAGCTCCCTCATGAGGCGGATCACCACCGTAAGGTGAGAGAGGATTTGACAGACCCCGCGTCGTGGGATCACATTGCGGCCCTGCTAATACCGTATTTTCACTATATCCTGGTCATAGCCAGGAAGGTGCCCACCGTGCACCATCACAACACAAGGGGGGTAGCGCTATCTCACATTTGGGTGGGCCTGCTCTTGCATACATCGGGTTACAGGTGACCAAGACACCCTCAGTAATTTGGGGGACTCACTCTTGGTGTTGGGTAGTTGCGTTGGGGTATTGTTATCACTATTGTCTCTGTATATGAGTGTGTTAGTAAAACGTTGTCATATATCTGTGTGTGTTTATTACTGTAATAGTCCTATGTGGAATCATCCCGCGCTTCTGGGATCCCTCATGGGTGGAGGCGCTGCACTAGAGGAGAAAGAGCTCACACCAGGCTCTCAGTGGCAGAGGCTTAGGCCTCCTGTGAAAACAGGTATAGCAGCATGCATAGTCACCCACGTAGTTCCCCTTAGGCATAGGGTAAGGGGGCTACATCAGTATTACCTCCTGGTTTTTAAATGGGATTTAAATGGCCATTCAAAATGAAGTTGCAAAGAAAGATTTGGCAACCATTTTGTTTCGCCTGGAGAGTGTTTTAAATCCTATAACTTTACCGGTAAGTGTCTTGGAACAGCAGAGTTCAAAAGAAAAAGAAAAACGAGTAGGGACAATTGCTCCTTTAAAGCTGCAGTTCAAGCTGCCGTTTAAAAAAAAAAATTCCATTCAATATGTGCATCAATACAATCTGCACACTGACAAGTGATTAGCTATATTGGCAATTAATCCAATCTTCTGTAATCGATCACTGAAGATTCGGCTCGGGGATCTTTAAATCACTGCTAGGGCTGCAGAAGACTACCCAAGATACAAAGTTCTCTGCGGAAGATCATTTGACCAAGCAGGCACTAGATACATTTGGTGCACTGCTAGAGAGAGGGCAGGGCTCAAGAGCCAGAGACTGTCTCAGAACAGGAAGGGGATATAACTTTGTAAATGGTTGCTATAGAACACAAATGCTTGTTACATTAGAATACATTAAAAATGTCTTTAAAAATTGATTGTTTGTTTTTTTCAAAACAAATGCAATAAGTATTTTCTCATAGTACAGAACTGATTTATTAAAAAAAAAACACATTTAGGATATTGCTTGAACTGCAGCTTTAATGCACAGCGAACGGAAGGGTCCACCCCAAGTCCATTGTTATACAATATTGATTAAAGATGAGAAATTCCTCTTTAATAAAGGGGGTTATTGAACGTGTTATGGGCACCTGTCCCTCCGCTTTGTCCTAGTCCCCCATTAGGGCTAAATATATTTATGACAGTACATTTATATTGCTGCTGTTATAAACGACATGTTTACTAAAATAGGCAAGTTTTATTAAGTAAATGAAAAATAGGAAAACAGCAGCAGAAATAGGGTTGTCAGGTGGCTTCTCCATAAACACTGGACACAATAATTAACAGTGTGACGTGCTCGAAACACACACCTCCCTCTCACCTCTCTCTGCTCCATGCTGATTCTCCTATCCTGGCCCCACCCAGGCTCCTGACACCTCCACCTGATTGGCTGTATTACCCAGCAGCAGCCAATCAGGATGGAGGAAGCTGCCCAACCCCTAGGAATAGCCCTGCTCTCTCCCCTCTCAGCGAAATTCTGCGGCCCCCTAAACCGGTCAGATCACTAAGTCCACAGAGTTAATAACAGACACACACATGTCCAGTATTACCTCTGAGTTTTTACAGGACAGTGTCCAAATTCTGGACAGTCTGGTTCAATACTGTACACCTGGCAACCCAAAGCAGGAATCTTTTTTCAGCATTGAGGCTCTTGAAAAGCAATATCAGCATTTCAACTGAAATCAATCAAAATCAAGAAACTATCGATGCCAAAGTATTCATGAAACATTCAATATTCTGTTTTGCTTGGTTTGGATATCAGATGACATTTATTTAATCAATCAGAGCAAAATTGGTAATTCCTAGAAGAGAAAATGGCAGATATTGTTACACTCCATGCTTTAAAAAGAATTAAATCAATATGCAAAATGAAACACATTTATGCAAAATGAAACACATATATTATACAATATAATTAAGACACACATAGTTCATATTTCAATTTTGTGAAAAGCGAGACTGTGATATGTTTGTTGATTTTGTAGCATTAGATATGCTAGTAATCTATTTTTATGTAATAAATATTTCCTACAATGTGCAGATTATTTCTTCATCAATCATCTACATTAATAATGTGTATGATTGCCAAATTACATTGAATAAACTGCACGAATCGCTCTGACCAAAAAAAAAAGTTAATGGCTAAAACTGCACACAAAGTAGTGTTTCTGATTAATTTACTTTTACTTGGCATCAAATACCCAAAGGACCAATTTGGAATTTTCTGTCGCCAGTAGACTCCAGACTTTATAGACATTTCTGCTTTCTCAATTAATTACTGCAATCCACAATGTGTTATTCCAGGGTCTGTTAATTATACTCAAAAGTGAACTGTTTCATATTTTAGCATTAAAATAGAAGGACTAAAATCAACATATACCTCTTTAACAAAAACTGACGTATAATGCTAAAAGAACTGAAGGGAGGGAAGAAGGGGGAGACTATACAGTGTACTCTTTTCTGAAGGCGATATAAAGTACTGAACTCTTCAGGAGAGGATTGTACCTTCCATAGATTTTCTTTTTTTATTAAGGAATTAAAAATTATGTTCATGCATAGCTTCTCTGCAGGGAATTAGAAAGCAGTATGAAGAGAGAGGAACAGAGCACCCGCAGGAGCTCTACTGTCCTGCTGATAAAAGAGCTATGCACAAGGAACACCAGTTACACTGTGTTTTGCAGATAACCAGCTATTTCCTTTTTCTGTTACTAAGAGCTATAGGGTAGATCCTCAGAGGGTTGTTACATTTTTAACGTGACATTATCTATTTTTGTCGTTTACATATCTGTAATGCATATCCCCAAAGGTGCTTAGCGCTACGATGCTCAGCCGTTTTCCGTAAAAATAAGGTAATAATACATTTGAATGGACTCATATGCAAATCATATGGTAATGAGCAGTTTACCTACCAACGAGATCTTTAGACCACCGTTAATGTTAGCGCATGGGAATAACACTATGATATTTAGCATCGTCCTAAAGCTGCCCTTACGGACATCCAGACCCTGATTATCATTAAATTATTTTCTTGGAAAAGATATATTATGGATATTTGTGTGAGCTAATATGGTATATAATGTAATAATGACTGTATAAAGCACGGGTTTACAATTATGTATGTATGTATATATATATATATATATATATATATATATATATATATATATATATATATATATATATATATACAGTATTCGACAAACCTATACATTTGCACGCCCTGGGGGAGTGATTTAACATTGTGGCGAGCTCCTATTGGCCCAAGCAGCACACGTGTGGTACTAGGTGGCGAGTAGATTTTTTTGTTCGGCGAATAGATTTTTGGGTGATTTGTCGACCACTGTGTATATATATATATGTAACAGCTGCTATCACCAAAACGACAGCAAAGAAACAGCACTCAAAATTCATCAATGCAAAAAGTGTATTGACAAAACACATCAGCACAAAGATAACCAACGTTTCGGTCCTCTAAGGACCTTCCTCAGGGTTGTGAGGAAGGTCCTTAGAGGACCGAAACGTTGGTTATCTTCTTTGTGCTGATGTGTTTTGTCAATACACTTTTTGCTTTGAGGAATTTTGAGTGCTGTTTCTTTGCTGTCGCTTTGGTGATAGCAGCTGTTACCTATTTTTACTATATGAAGCATGCACCTTGTCCATTGACTCATTTGCTAGGAGTGCCATCTGTTCTGATTGCTATATATACATATATATATATATATATATATACAGGGCTCGACAAATGCTCTCGCCCACGAGTGCATTATGCAGCTGTCGAGTGCTTACCTGTGGTGGGGTGCCGCGGGGTGATGCGGAGATCTTCTCCTCTGCAAATTGTACTCTTATCCCTGCAGGTCCTGAAAAAATGGTCGCACAGTGTGCCGTGTTCCCATGTCAATGGGACGCTACGTGATGTCACGGCGTCCCGTTGCCATAGCAATGCCATTTTCTCAGGCCCTGCAGGGGAAAGACGGAGATCGCCGCACCACACTGTCAGACCCCGCAGTCGGACCCCAATGGGGGAAGGGGCGGGTGAGGGAGATTTTTTGGGGTGGTGAGTTACTTTTGGGGGGTGAATCCCCATTCCCCTAGTTTGTCGAGGCTTGTGTGTGTATGTGTGTGTATGTGTGTGTGTGTGTGTGTGTGTGTGTATATATATATAGAGAGAGATACCATCACTGTCCTAGGTGCTGGAATAGGGCAGCTATGGGACTTTCCAATGCACAGAGAGTTAATCTCCCTAGAGAAGCCAGCAGCAGCTGCTGGCTAATTGAGCAGGTTTAACTCCTGAGTGCTCATGGAGTTTTAAAAGTCAGGAAGTGACTATACACAATGAGACTGACTGACTCAGTTCCCAGAGAAGGGGGACGGAGAAGTGTTCTCTCAAGCTATGTGAAGCTGGCACAGTCCCCTGGGCTCGCTGGACTGTGGTCGCGGAGCCTGCTGGGACTGCCTGTGTTGTTAATCCCAGGAAGCAGAAGGAAGGACGTGAGACCATGCTGAAGTGAGGATGTCCTGTTCTTAATATTGAACTTACAGAGGAGAAATTCTCTGAGCTCTCGTGGTGCTGAGCTCCCCTAGGAAGAATGCAAGACAGTGCTGAAGCAGGGACATCTGCTCCAACCCCTGGAAAAACAGATAAGATAACCACTATATTGCTGTATGCAGCGACTGTATATGGTTAGCTATAATAGTACCTGTTTTTGGGTGGTAACCAGCTAAGCTGTCCATCCAGGTAGTAAGGGTTGAAGCTGAATGTGTAGTTAGTCTCCTAAGAGGAGTAGGAGTTTATTTTATGATTTCATTTTGACTTAAAGGGACAGAGGGCCTGTTAGTGTATTATTGTCCTTGTAAATAAACCTCAAACAGAGAAATACTAAATTTCCTGCCTTAAATCTGGGACATAAGATCCTATGCTGTGACAGAGACATCACAATATATAAACAATAATAAATGCTGGGTGCACACTTTAGAACAAGTATAAATAAAATCAAAGATATACTTATCAGTAGCAGGGGTGCAGATGGAAAGACAGGGCACCCAACAGGTCAACAAATTGTAGACTATAGAAAATCCACAGCACTCTCCAGGTGTTAGAAAAATAGAATATATTTACCACATATGGCAGTCACATATAACAGGAGCAATGTTTCAGACCTCCCACAGTCCTTTCACAAGCTTGAGAAAAGACAGAGTGAGGTCTGAAACGTTTCCTTCTATTATATGTGACTGTCATATGTGGTAAATATATTCTATTTTTATAACAAATGGAGAGTGCTGCGTATTTTCTATATTTTATTTTTATATATATATATATATGTATCAAACTCTAAAACTTTAGACAAACATTATTTCATTAAATACCGTATAATGAAGTGAAAAGGTTAATAAGTGTAGAAATGATACATTCCTCAAGGTTTGCATTAGCTTTTGTTAATGCACATGAAAATCTCTGTTTATAGCGCTTCCTTAATAACACTTTGAAGTTTGCACATGTGCAATGTATTGGAGAACGTGTCTCTGAAACATTAAAAGAACCGTTAATAGCGCTACTACTTTGAAGAATGTATCTTAATTTTACATCACATTAGCTTTGAGGATCCCCGTTAATAATAAGAAAAATAACGTCTCTTTCCTATTTTGGGAACTTAACAATATTATTAAGAGGTAAAAATTACCAGAGCTCTGAGGAACTACCCTATCCCTCTTGTTCCTAAAACTTCTATCCCTTCAAATCTCCCTCTCTCTGTGCTGGGCTCAGCCTTTGTTTTGTGGAGGTGGCTTCTCTAGAAAGTGCAAAAAATCTAGAAGTGTGTATTGTCTAAGACAGAATGGGAATTCAGAAATGTTTTGTCAAACAAAATAAATGTGTCCTTTATTATGGTTTGCTTCCAGCTGAGGAGGGATCTATGCCATGTCAACTTGACAACACATGAAAATTGTACAAGAAGAAAATAATTATGAACTCTAATGTTGGTCCGCTAAAAAGTAACACAACTTGCATTAAATTTGCTTTTCTCTATATTAACCAATGCAGCTACCAGAATGTTAAACGATGTCTTCATTCAGAGGGTGCATTTTTAGATTTGACTGGAAGGTGGGGAGAATAGTTACTTGGCATATACTGAGTGTGTGGGAGTTCCACAGGTAAAGGACTGAGAGACGAAAAGGTTTAAGGCAAGAAAGAGCAGTAAAGGTGGAAGGGATGAAATGGGACAGTTACAAGAAGAATGCAGGAGATAATCAGGACATGGTGAGAAATCAAAGCTCAAATGTAGAGAAGCGCAGGTAGTGGAGAGCCTTGAAGGTACAGTAAGGAAGAGAAGTTTGTAGGTAATCTGGAATTGATGGTAAACGAAAAGAGGGATTTAAGGAGATGGGCAGACACTGTTGTGGGAGAAAGTGAAATGATTCTTGCTGCAGAAGTTTGGATAGATTGCAAAGAAGAAAGTTGTGAGACAGGGAGATCTGTTAGTAGTAGATTACAATAATCCAGATGGGAGATAATAAGGGCATTCGTTAGAAATTTGGCAGTAGAGTGACAGAGGAAAGGGTGGATTTTTGGAAGAAGCAACATGTTTATTCAGAGCATGAATGTGAACGGAGATGGAAAAGTCAATTGTCACACCTAGGCGACGTGCTTTGATAGGATAGATGTTGGTCTCATTTACTGTGCTGGAAAATGAAAATATCAAGCTAGGTTTAGGAAGAAATATGTGGAGCTCTGTTTTTAACACATTACATTTAAAGCAGTGGAACACCATCCAGGAGGATATGGCCAAAAGTCAATCATAGACATGGGACTGGATTGCAGATGTGAGGTTAGGGGTGGATAGGTATACCTGGGTATCATCTGCAAGAGGTGATACCTAAAGTCAAAGGTTGATGAGGATACCAAGTGATAGTGTGTAGAGAGAGAAGACGAACAGAGCCCTGAGGTACACCATCACATAGATCAATAGGAGATGAGGAGATATCAACAAAAGAGAGTGGGAGAGTTATGAGGAGAACCAGGATAAAGCTATATTTTTAGTGTAGAATCTGAATCAAAATAGAATGCGGCACAGTATTAAAAGCAACAGAGAAATCAAATATGACCTTTGAATATTGCTTCATCATTTGCTACAGTCTCAGTTGAGTAACCTATATAAAGGCCAGGTGACAGAAGGTCCAGGAGGGCATGGGAATTGAGAAAGTTGATCATGTGGGAGAAGACGAGACTATTTAGCAGTTTTGCATAAAAGAGTGATAGTTAGTAAGACACACAGGGTGTTCTTTTTCAGAATTGGAGGATAGAGTTATAAGATATGACAGGATTTTCAGGTGCAGAGGGAAAAAACATTAGCATTCAAGATAGATGTCAGAACAGAGAGGTCAATGAAGTGAATGTCTTGAGAGTAGTGAGGAGACCAGTTAGGAGGAGAGTGAGCAGAATGAGTTGTGGTGAATGATATAATAATATTTCGTCTTATATATTGCTGACAGTGTATTCAGCACTGTACATATAATTTTTCAGGCACAATGAATTCCTGTGACACAGAGATTACAATTTAATCTTGGTGCCTGAGGTACAGGGAGATAAAGTGACTTGCCAAAGATTGCAAGGAGATGACACAATACTCAGACCAGACTCCCCTGTATCAAATTCAGTGTCATGGTTATGATTATCAGAGAGTGAAGGGGGCAGATAGAAAAATCAGAAAGGGAACAGTATTTAGTAAAGCTAATAGTGGTCATCTTTATGGGTGCTGAAATCAGTCTATTAGTAGAGGCCAAAGGAGGAGCTTACAGAGTGAAAGTGAGATGCACAGGAGACTCAATGATTATTACTTTGACAACTTATGTTTCTCAGTAGAAGAATGAAAGAGTCAGAAGAGGGAAAGAAGGAAAGCCAGGATACAAAGTTTGAGAGAAATGTGGTAGTACATTATGCAGAGGTAGGGGGTTGGTAGATGGCAGCCACATGCAGATAGAGAGGATAGAGATGCTGGACAGAATGAACATCAAAGAATGAAATGGATGAGGGCAGATTGAGGAGCCGATGATGGCAACAGGAAGAATGGAGACCTACGCACTTACCCCGGCCATTGGGGCATAGGGTCTGAGAGAAAAATAGACCATCATTGGAGATCAGTCTCCACCGCAGAGTGTCATGTAGTGAGACAGGTTTTGGTCAGAGCAAAGAGAAAATGGCAACACGACCAGAATAGGTCACATACAGCCAGAGCCTTGTATATCAGAGAGTGAATATTCCATAGAGTGTAAGAGCGAAGGGAAGAGACATGAAATAGGTATTAAGTTAGGAGGGTTAACGCCCTTAGCTCATTGTTAACAATATTGTGAAATAGGACTGTCAAATTAATAATTTTTGTGTGAAGACTATTCTCAGGCATATAATACCGGCATACCCCATTTAAGGACACTCGCGAGTAAGTACATGTCGCCCAATAGGCAAATGGCAGCTCACGCATGCGCCTGTCAGCACGTCCTGAACAGCAATACCGGCTCCCTACCTGTACTGAAGTTGTGCGCAAGTGGGGAGACTATAGAGCCTGTTACAAATGTGTTATTTACATCAGTTATGCACTTATATGACGATTACAGTACAGTACATGCATCGATAAGTGGAAAAAAGGTACTGCTTCACTTTAAGTACATTTTCGCTTTACATACATGCTCCGGTCCCATTGCGTATGTTAATGCGGGGTTATGCCTGTATTATAAATATTTAGGAGAGTCATATGAAAAGATTAAAGCAGCAAAATATGTGAAATGGTATAGATAGATAGATAGATAGATAGATAGATAGATAGATAGATAGATAGATAGATAGATAGATAGATAGATAGATAGACAGATATATTAATAAATCAGTAGCATGTTATTAGATAATAGTGACTGTATATATATATTTTTATTATTATACAACTCTTAATGCCATTTATAATGTGTTTTAAAGCATCTCTGATTTCTATAGCAGGTTTTAGCCCAACTCACAAGCAGTGCACAATCTTTGCAACACTTTCCTGTTTGTGATAATTTGTTGCTAATATTCCCAGCAGTTTGAACTGCAAACTGTAACAATAGATAATGTTACCTTAATAATATAAGGATACATTGTAGCTGCTGAGTTACACTGCCTGAAGCAGCCATTATGTTAAGCACACAATCAGGATTTTTACAGATTTATAACAGGAGCACCAAATGATTGCCAGCTTAGGTAAGAGTGTAGAATGATATATTGTCACATGCTTTACATATACAAATAAGGAAAAAGAAAAAGGGGGAGTGTAGTATTGCTGCTTTAATTATACCCATTAACTAAATACTTAGCTATATCCACGTTCTTCTGTAGTAAAGTTCGCAAAATGGAGCTAGTGTTTAATGTCAAGTTGAACATTCTTTAATAAAAATGTTCTGCTTGAAAAACAACTCACAGTAGCCTTGTGAAAAGCTTGATCTCAAAAACAGACCATAAGAGAGTTTAACCCTTACCAACACTAACTTAAGAGGCCATTAAGACGGAAAACTAGAAAAACAATATACAGTAGAACATATCTACTGACATGCACAAAGGAATGAAATGTTAAGAATATATTTACCCAGCTTCATCTGTTTATTTTTTGGGAAAATCACAGTTTACTTTTGCGGATAAATAACAACTGAACTGACTTACAGAGAGTATATCATATAAATATTCTCAATCTGATTCAAGCTTTAAAAAAAAAAAAAAGTGCGTCCCGCTCGCAAACAACGTCAGCCTTAATATAATACTCTGCAGAAACGTGACTTGTAGAGCACTATATTTCAAACCAAAATAAGATTACTGATATCTCTCGTACAATAAATTCATGTAAGAATTTATATATATATATATATATATATATATATATATATATATATATATATATATATACTGGAAAGTGCCTCCACTAATGATCCCTCAAACATATCTTTTGTTTCTTACCATTTGTATTGAGGCATACTCTGCAACACATTTTAGCATATACTGTAGGTCTCCACAATTAATACATTGATGCAAAATGGAATTGTGTGACAAATCAGTTGGACACTCTTGTAACAAATACATAAATTGTTCTTATTAGTCCGTTTTATTCATATATCAGAGCCTCATTAATGTACAACGCTCCTATACTGCTAATCACATGTCTGCTTTTGCAAAATAGTCACATCAGTTAGTCTGGAGCAGGGGTGGCCAACTCCAGTCCTCAAGAGCTATCAACAGGTCATGTTTTCAGGATATCCCTGCTTCAGCACAGGGGACTTAATCAGTTGCTCAGTTTTCGACGGTGTCATTGATTAAACCACCTGTACTGAAGCAGGGATACCCTGAAAACCTGACTTGCTGATAGCTATTTTTAATAAACGTTAAAACAAACCTCTCCTCCTCTTTGTTAATTCACTAAAAAAAAAAAATCACTTATGATTTAAAGGAACAAACACAGTTTAAAAACAGCTAAAAATGTTAAATAACTTTAAAAAAAAAAAAAAAACTATATAGCTTGCAATCATCTTTTCAGCACAGTTTCAAATGACAAAGACATAAAAACTGAGAATAGTAGTGTTTTGTTTTTAATGCTTCACATTGTAGAATACATATGGGCTTGTTGTAGCTATGTAACTCAATACACAGAGACACCTAAACACACATGTTTTGAATCCTCACTGACTGCAAATATGTTCAACATGACTAAAAATACAACTTGAAACAAATGAACCCAAACTCCATGCTGGAGAATAAAACACGACTCATTCTCTCTGATTTTACAATGCATAGTGTATTTGCAATTCCCCCTGGTTTTGTAATTGGTAACTCTGTAGTTACTTGCAACAATCAAAGTCATAACAGTCAGAGGTCACCAATTAATTTGGCCAGTTCCCTTTCCCAATATCCAATGAGTGAGAGCATCATAGCAAACTAACTAATGAAATGCTAACCATAGCCAGCACTGAGCAAAGAGCATGTTGAGAATTTGCAATTTTGCACAATGGAACATAACTAATGATTCCTGTCAGAGGCAGCAGTCCAAGATTACAGCCGACTATGAGATAACAATTAATATTGAATATATTAAGCCCTGGTGATGGATAGTAGAATCTTAAAGTATGGCTTGCTTCATGGATTCTCCTTATTCCACCCTGTCAGGCAGAGTAGGATTTGCTAGAAAATCATCGGGTCTCAACCCTTTTGGAACCTAACCTTTTCCTTACATTAAAATCGCTGTTATTGTTTTCGGTAGCTGTAAAACAACATGTTGTAACGTATATGTGCGCGTTTACATACAAGTGTATTTCCTTGCACATGCATGAATTAGCAAATAATTAGCATTTATCTATATTTGTAGTGTTTTATTGAAATAACTGGTGGATGGAAAGCAACTAACTCGAATTATCATAATTAAACAACCTGTATTTTTATTTTTAATTTGAAGTAACAATTAGGTTTCTATTAATAAAGTAAGAAATGACAATATTGATAACAAATGTTTTTACTTTGTTAGAAAAAGAAATGTTAGTTAATATAAATAATATTATTATGTTGTGACGTTTCTGTACGCATTTCAATGAAATTAACTAGAATATTTCAATAATTATTGCACATAGTTGCTTGTTCATTGTGTAACTTTACAGATTCAAGGCCCATAGCAATATTATTCTCAAACCTCATGCTGAAGACCAGATGAATACTAATAAAAAGATGATAAAATATATTTACACAATTCAATGTATCTGCTCCTATGGTTAATGTACAGTATGACAGAATGAGGATAAGCTGTTAATCATTCTTAAGTTACACAAGGCTGTCTCCTTCAGTGATAAATAGTTGTAGTTTATGGCTCCACAGGAACCTACAGGGGTTTCAAGCCACAAGTAAGTAGAATCACCCCATCATCAAATCATGATTTTGCTATTTCTCTTTCTAACAATCATTTAGACTAAATCATGTAATAAACTCCAAATGGTCATATTGCAGTCCTATTGTTAAGTTTTCAGAGGTACTGTACTAATGTCTTTTAATGAACCAGGATGAGAGGTCATGTGAAGACAAGACTTGTGAAGTCTTGAAAGTTCTTGTCCATACCATATTCATAAGGAACTCTTACAGACTTGCAGATGAAGGAAAAACTTGTCAAGTCTCAAAGGTTTAAGTTCAAAGTAAATCTATAAAAATGAGACTATACAGGTAGGATAATGTTAAGATTTCACATGCCACACTCACAAGCAAAATGACATCTTCTCTATTAATGAGATTCACACCGAAATTAACATTTAACAAGTGGTAAGCACATTGATTCTTCCAGGTGCAAAAAAAAAGCTGATACTGTGCAGAATTAGCTAGGTAAATGCATAGCTCCAATGCAGTAGTTTAATTTGGCAGAAGCTGAACCCATGTCCCGTGCTTGCCATCTTACTAAAAAAATAACCATTACCTGGGCTTGTGCCTTCAATAAACTATCTCCATTGAATAATACTTTATCTAAATATTATACATAGATATTAAAACTGTATGATTGGTTTATAGAAAATGGTGAAGTTTTGATAGCAGGGAGTACATTGTATTCATTAATGTACCTCCAGGAGTAATCATCCTAAAATATGTGTCTCCATTATAACATTGGAAGATACACATTTTAACGAAATGTCTAAATGTGAGATATAGATTATATAAAAACTTTACGCACTCAACAAAATCAAACTGTGAAATTAGATGAAGCTTTAACAAATGGAAAATGAATAATAAATGTCAAAAGACTTGAAAATATAGTAATTAACACGTGAGTAGAAAACAGATGTTGGCATGCACCAACATGGAATCAAAAGAAGTAGAGCCATACAAATGGGGGTTTCAAATATGTTTAAGTGATAAACATTAAGCTCAGGATCCCTTTAATCTTGTCTGGGTAATTCATAAGAATGGTTCATTACACATATTTGTTAAACCATGCCGCCTTCACTAAAAATGTTCAATGTACAGCCTATCATGTCAACATACAGTATACTGTACACACTGCACTCTGAGTGGTAAGAAAAGGAGACCACATACTGCAGATCTTCAAGCACGTTTTGTTTTTAAATTGGGCAGCTGTTGTCATTTTATTTTACTTTATGGCAATATCCATGGCAACATAAAAAAAACTACACTGACAGTTGTTAGAGACAAAGGTCTTTAAGTATCTGATCACAGCGAACAGTTTATATGTTGATTTTTGAGCAGCTTGTATGCAACAGTTTGCATGGAATAGATATATATAATACATTTCTTAACATAAACTAAAATGCATGTAGTTGTTATAATGATCTGAGAAACAGCAGCTACATAACAATCCATAGCCAACATGAAACACAAATATTTATAAAGGAAAACACAAAGTGCACAATAACATCATGTTAAGTCTCTTTTTTCAGCAGTGACATTGTTTGATAAATCATATTAAATATGTTTATGATATTATTTTTCATTTTTGGGACTGATGCACAGCACTGTCAACCCTTCCATACAACAGATGTGTGGCAATAAGTTATATATTGTTTGGTACACTTCAAACATTCCATCTGGTTGGTGAACCTCTAAAACAGAGGTGCGCAAACTGAGGGGCGCAAGATTTTTCAGGGGAGCGTGGCGGTTGCAGCGGCCACACACTAAAATTAATGCCGGGGAATCACGTGAGGCCTCTGCAACTTCACTTACCTTGTCTTCGGCAACGCGTCGTCAAATGACGCTGGGGGGTCACGTGACATCACATTGCCATAGTAACGTGACGTCATTTGACGCCGAGAGCCGGAGAGAAGGTAAGAGGAAAGATTACACATCCCTGCTCTAAAATATCTTGTGAGACCATTAGCAAGGGGAAGAACTTGGATTTTTCTTCTTCAATAAATTTGCTACATTTTTTTGTTTTGCTCCAGCTCGGCAGCCAAACGACTGATATATGTCCCCCCAAAACACCACGTGGACCTCCCTTTTCCCAATGATAATTTACTTCTTTACTATGTCTGTATAAATACAGGACATGACATTCCCTTGCAAAAGTCAGTTGCAATGTTACAAAATATTCTAATGCAACTAAAAGCATCAAGATTGAAAAACTCATATTGTTTTCAACAATATAAACTAAACAAAGATAAACCTTAGTAAAAACTTGTAAAAAAGTAAGTCTCTGATTTAACCTTTGGAGTGACCTTATGACGTTCCTTGGAAGGTCATGGATCCTGACTCGCCAGAGATACTATTGACGTCAGTATGTACCAGGTATGTCATGGATAAAATGTTTGATTTCTAGGGTTGGTTGGGCTAACCGCTCTAATGGAGCAGTCCGTCCGATCGTAATGGAATGTGATTGCTGCAGATGAGATTAGAGTACATGACTGCAAATGCTTGGCATGAAAAAGGTTAAAAGCTAGTCAAATAATATTGTGTATTTTAATAGGTATACATGGCTTTTATCAGTTCAGATTTAGGTAAATGTTTTTCTATCAAATTGTGAATTTGCTGTGGCCTATATTTATTATGCAGGCTATTCCATAAGCGACTTTCCAGCACGTCTAAGGCTGCGCTTATAGTGCTGGCGACGGTGACAGCGACACGACGTCACATCAAAACAAATGTATTGACGCCGTCGCGTGATATTATAGTAGGAGCCACGCGACGCTGCAGTGGATTGGTCGCGATCGCTGGAACTCACTTCAATTAAATTTTTCCAGCGTCCGCAGCGTGATGTTAGCTTCGCCGTCGCATCACTGTCGGGCGGCCTTAGTAAGTATGGCCTATTAAAATGAATAGGCTGCAGGATGTCTTCTCTTCAGGAGGGTGTTATATGGGGTAACACCTCTAAGTAAATATGACCCATTTACGTGAACGTGCCTTAAGTTGACGTCCAGCATGTAAGGTGTCCTATGGAGTAGCACTATATAACATGGGCCATTTGATTTTAAGAAATACAGGGAAATTAAGGGTATATATTTTTTGTAAATATAAAAATGTGGAGCATTTCATATGTAAGCTTTCACACAGGATCTTTGTCTTATTCTGCATTGCATATGTTCTTTTTTTATCATCTTTGTATTTAGTATTTAGGTTTAAAACATAAAACATAGAAACATTACCTTTACCTTGCATTTATCATTGTGATCTTACAAACTATAGTATTTAATTGTGGTGCAAATATTTTTAATTCCCACAAGAAAGTTGTTGTAATGTGTCTTTCAGAACTTCTTTACTACGGAAAACAAGGTGTTTCTCCGGTGATTGCTTTCTGTTTACTGCAATGTTAATTAATCCTGCTTTATTTTCTAAGAGAAGATCATTTGTTCATTAAAAATGATTTTTTTTACTGAGTTATATTTTGGTAAAAAAAGGCATTTAAAAATGCGCAGATTAAAGTACCACCACATTTTAATGCATTCCACCCTTTTCAATTATTTTAACTTAATTTTTGTAGATAAGAAAATAATAGCATGCCTCTAGCTCAAGAAAAACATGCATATACAGTATACAGAAAGTTGTGTTCCTGTATACACTATAAAGGAATCGGTAGCCAGAATAATTCATACTCTTGAATATGTTAACAAGCACGGTATCAGCTGGGAGGTGAGCCTAGACTGAAAAACACAGCGGATGCCAAAGAAAAATACCAGCTGTCTCTACTCAGAGAAGACAGATTACCACCTGTCCTGTTATCTTCCATACATAACACATCGCACATTGGCCATTTTTGCAGACATAACTGTACCCATATGATATAGCAGATCAACTGTGCTATGTTTACATCAAGGGTGGCCAAATACTGTATGTTAAAAACGTAACCCATTGCACTTCACACTAAGCGGCGTGGCGGTGACTTAACCTGTCAGTCACCGCCGCGGCCAGTCACAGCGCACAGCGCACTGAATCCTGCTTTGATGTTCCACTAGTGAAGCAGGATTAAGAGCACTGCTGCCGGTCGCTCACCACCGAACCACAGTTGCTATGGGAGAGATTTTAGGCATTGGCTGGACATTTTTAATTCCTGGTTTACGGACTTTACTTGTCCGAAATGATGATTAGCACAGTCTAGATCCGTAGTTGGATGGAAAGTGGAGACTAATTAAAATCCCGATAAAAAGGAAGAGTTCACTGAAAAATACAGCCACATTACACCAGGAGTTAACAGTTTTTAAAAATCTGATTTATAACTTGATGCTACTTATCATCATAACGTATCAATACATATTTAATCAATTAGGAAAAGACCGTATAATAAGAATTGTTATTTAGTAAACAGCTTTACTAAATACGTCACTAATAGGAATGAGGTCTTTGGGCCTGTATACGAAAATCTATAACCCACCCCAAAAACAAAATGATGTTATAATAAACTGTTTGTTTATATTGTGCTGATCTATTTCTCATTATTTATTTTTTTTCTCCATTTTTAGGTGATGGTGTTCTGGGGTTTTTAATTCACGCGTGTTAGTATGAGTAGCCATTTTAGTTTGCCAGGAAGCCACATTTTCAGCATATATCTCCAGAATGCAACAACAGAATTTAACGAGGTTGGCATTGCTAAAAATAGCAGCAAACAAACGTCACAACAGAAAAACAAAAGGTTTCCTCAAAGCATTCACTGAGAAACAGTTCAACAGAATCCAAACACAGTATGTACCAAAAAAGAGAACTAACGTACAATTATCGCTATACCTACTTAATACTGTGATGTGATGTGATTACCCAGTGACAATTGTTATATAATACTAAATTACAAAAGCAACAAGAGACGTAAACCGTGAAAATGGTTAAAAAAAAGTCAACCGTAGAGAGTTTTTTAGTTACTTGCAGCCTAGGAAAACCGCAGATTCTCTCAAAATCCTAAAACAATACTTAAACAAACGGTGACCCGACAAACAGAGGGAGGTGGAGTCAGCAATATGATTTTATTTCTACATGCTGAATGTAAAGATAGACACATTGCAAGTACGCACGTGTGAGACAGAGCAACTATTTGTCTGGGAATAGACATACTTCGCTACGGTTGACCTTTTCAGTTTTGTCTATCCCATATAGCAGTTGCAGCTTTGAGGAGGCCATACTGCTAGGACATATTACTATAACTGTATTCTGACATTGGAGTGTTTTATTGACTAACAACATAGCGGGCACTGGGGGGAACCGTTTGTTTGTTAAGTATTGTTTTATAACACAGTACTTTCACTCTTGTTAGATAAAAAATATACACAAGTATTAGTAACAACAGATAATTATCTACTAATGATATACATTGCACATACGCTAGCAGCATTCACTGTTATATTTAATATTTATATTTAACAGTATCAGTGTCAATAAGTATCAAACTAAGCAGCATGTATCAGGTTTGATGTAAACTCTTGCATGTTCCGGCTATATAAGGTTTATGGTCTGAGTGTTACCATTTGTAACGATCTCTGCAAAGCAAAGATAAACACAACACTGTTATTTAATTATAGGCAAAGCCATTTGGAATTATATATGGACCCTATGTTTTACTTTGCATTGCACAAGCATTACTGGGCCCGTAAGTGAGGTCTGAAACACAAAGCTCTTCAGGCATAGACATGTTAGAGGAGGAGGATAAAAGGAACATCTTTGGGCCTACTGTATGTACGAATGTTATCTATGAAATTGTTTAATGCGTTTAAATCATAGTGCTAAAAATAAGTACAAACCTTAATAAAAATGTGCGTTGGAAGGTATCAGGGTCGTTATGTGACTTCATAAACATGACACATAAAGCAGTTTGTCTGGAATTAAGTTTTATTTATTTATACAATATTTTACCAGGAAAAATTCCATTGAGAGTTACATCTCGTTTTCAAGTAAGTCCCGGGGACAAAATAATGTTGACAACATTACAAGTTAGAAATACAGTATGTCTAAAGCAGGACACCGAGCCGTGTTTGACGCATTGTCATGTTGCTTACCTGATTGATACAATTTAATTGACAACAGACTTATGTGTATTTTTTACTAAATGAAGCATCCATGCTGTGTGAAAATGTTTTTTCGTTGATACATAGAAACTAAAGGTATATCTAATCCTGCACTAATAATATAAACAGAATTTATAGGCTTTACGCCAGGTACATCTTGGTATACAATTCTATACAGTCTATTTGACGACATTGAGACAAAAAAGGTTAGCAATATAATTTGGTATTATTTGTGTCTCTATTTAATGCCAAATATTTCATTTACGGCACAGGCCCCCTTATGTAGATAATACACATTTTAATTAAAAATTATATATATATTGTGTGTATGTTGGTTTGAAATGACATATGTGCATTTGGGTAGATTTTTTTGTGCAATGTTTGTTTATGTGCAATGTCCGATTTTGTATAAAGTTTTGTATAAAGTTTTTTGTGCAATGTTTGTTTATGTGCAATGTCCGATTTTGTATAAAGTTTTGTATAAAGTTTTTTGTGCAATGTTTGTTTATGTGCAATGTCCGATTTTGTTTATATAAAGTTTTGTTTTTTTGTGTGTGCAATGTTTGTTTAAGTGCAATGTCCGATTTTGTATAAAGTTTTGGCTGTACATTGATTGGAAGGTTGTAATACACCTATTCTAGCTCCCATTGGCAGTGGAATTATCCGTTTTTGCTATATAAGAGCAGCTATGGTAGTGGTTAGACATACCTCCTGAAGAAGCGTCATATGATGCGAAACGCATCAAAGGTGACATCATCACGCATCGAGGAGCAGACGTGACGATGGGTGATCAGTCGATTGTGGTGGTTTTCCTCTGACTTTGCATGAAAGCTGGTCCCTGTTTCAACCACATCTAAGCTAATAACATCTAGCTATTTCCTAGGACTTTTTTCCATCACTAGATCTATGGGCTTTTGTTGCAGGGATCCTCATTAGTGCGTTGTCATTGTGGAATTGTGGGTTCATGTGAATCCTTTTTATGTACTTTCTTATTATGTAGTTTTATTTTAATTGGTATAAAGACAATTATTTTTACTAACTGTGTTTTTCCTTTTTGCGCTATCTCTTTGTTTGCATATGTGCATTTTGGTACTAGGTTTCTGTCCAACAATGATAATTATTTCCTATGTCTCTATTGAACCGGACTGTCCTCTATTTGGACACTGTCCAGTAAAAAATGATCGGCTGTTGCTATGTAATGCAGCCAATTAGGAAGAGGTGTCAGGAGCCTAGGGTAGGGCCAAGGAGAGGAGGAAACAGCATGGAGAGTAGAGAGGTGTGTGTGTGTGTGTGTCTCGAGAGTATCACAGCTTTCACCATTGTGTCCAGTATTTATGGAGAAACCATCTGGCAAATGTAGTCTGTACTGGTGTTTTTTTATAAGGCCGTGTCCATAGTAGAACGTGCTCCTCCGTGACCCGGCATTGTGCTTGAAATACAAACTTGTTTGTATTGCGAAGCGCCGCTCTCCTTGTAGCGCATGTGCACGCGAACTATGCACATATGCATTGGCGCCCTAGTGTTTGTTTTGGCTTGAGCTATGTAGCTCGCGCCGTATCCTGCACTATGGACACAGCCTAAGTCACAATCCTACTTTCATTTAAACCCGGAGTGGCCAACTCCAGTCCTCAATGGCCAGGTTTTAAATATATCCATGCATCAGCACAGGTGGCTCAATCAGTGGCTCAGCCACTGATTGAGCCACCAGTGCTGAAGCAGGGATATCCTTAAAACATGACCTGTTGGAGGCCCTTGAGGACTGGGGTTGGCCACTCCAGGTTTAAACCAATAAAGAAACACATCATAAGTAAAGGAAATAATTCCAAAACGAAGCAGATGCTTCACGAACCATCTAAAACAGAATTATTATTAAACAAATCATAATATTCCAAATTTGTTCAATTAGGTTACAAAATGAGCTTCTGTTTAATTATAGAAGTTCTTTATGAAAAAATGCTTTGGACACGGGATTTTCTGGCATGCGTGGTGAATTTCTCCACCTCCATGTTTTTAATAGAATTCCATCTGCTGCGGTTCTAAAATTTTGATAATGAAACAATTAACACATTCAGTTTTTGGCAGCAAGTGTTATAATTAATGAATTGATTTGCTTATGTTACAATATAGCAGAATTACTTTTGTTGCACCATTGCTACTATAGTACTGAATTTAGTTGATCATCCGTTGATTCTTACAGATAATTATCCATGCTAAAGACAGTGTTGTGTATATAATGTATACAATGCTAGCTCACACTTTTATATAAGTCTGTTATATTGAAGTAACAAATGATGGAGAGGGAGTAGGTGGTATGATACCTGTTATGGGCTCAACATGTAGTTGAAATGTTGCAAGCTTTCGAACCTCTCAGGGTACATTATATTGAAGTGAGTTTCATGATTTTTATATATCTAGAATGGTAAAAAGAGATTTCCCGCCCATGGATCTAAAATTGGATGTACGTATCAAGGCAATATTGGTGCAAAACTAGGCATTTTAAATTCTACACTTGTGCATTAACGTATTTTGGTCCGATGTTGCGCCGTCTAAACCAGCTTATACCATGGGAAGTGTCAAGTAGGAGGAGTTGGGGAGGAGTTACATGGTGCGCAGTTTATAATGAGATATATCACATTCGGCGTCACTGTGTGCCAACTTTTTTTCCTTTTATTTGCCCCCAAAATCTGCTACTGGATGTCTGAAGTCGCGTCAGTCTACATCTCTGCATCAGATGTAAGAAGGTGTTCTTACATACTGTACTGTATGACGCAAGCCTGCTCCAAAAAACAGCAGTGTCACAACTTTTCTCTGCGTTGATACACAGACTCCAATGTCTTTTGCGGAGAATATGTTTTTCCCCATAGCAGCACTACCATTTATTTATCTAGTTGTGGGAGATTTCAACAAGCAGTCTCACCTAGCTCACAATGAAACATTTTGTTTGTGATACATTTTTAGGCAGCATATTTATTTATATATAGTATTTATTATTATTTTGTTACTTGTTGGCACCGGGAGTTTCCTTGTGCAGGACCCCCATTGTCTGACCACCGCAGCTCTCCCTGTTGAGGAATTTTACATCTGATTTGCGGTTATTTCAGGGGGCATAAGATGGGCGGCAAAATGAAGGTGCTAGAAAACCATTTAGTCATTGTTCATGACTGGCTCACAGGTCATTTTGGACGAGATGGTCATAACGAATGAAATATTTTTGTAGAAACAGTGAACTGTCATAATTCCACTTTAAAAAAGGAGGACATTTCTGCTTTAAAGGGGAAATCTCACCTGGGACCAAAGTGCACTAATACCAGTGACATGTTTAAGAGGTTACATGATAATCTGAGCAAATCATGAATTTTTTACCAACATCTGGCATTTAGAAGTATTTTACAGTAGATGATATGTTAAAGTTACTTTGTAAACATGGTGAGTTAAGACCTTTCACCTGACGTTTGATTTTCTCTATCTACGATATCTCAGAGTGTTCAACCAGAGTTTGCATGGGTTTGTATTGACTCTTTGATAGGGACTGGTTGAACTAAAGGTAAAATAAACAATTCATTGACAAATACCCCCATTAGGAGGCCCCTAAAATACCATTTGTATTTCATTTCCAAAGATTCAAAAGCAGCCAGCTATTTGCTTTTGGCACGGTTACAATTATTTTAAAAAGCCAATACAATTGTTAACATAGAAATAGTTATTTTTGACCAGCTACATAATATTACACATTTAGCAACAAAATGATAAGAAAATGCAGGAAAACTTAAAAGTAAAAATAAATATAAAAAGTTGACCAAAGCAGCAGTGCTGGTCGCAGGCTTTTTACTTACAAAAAATCTCCTCTGGATCTTGTAGGGGAATTTTTAATTTCTAAAATCCAATGGCTCATTCAGGAGATATGAGCAGTTGAAATATTAAGTGTCGAGGAAATCAGAATGGAGCTCTCCTGATAGGCTAGTGCAGGTTACCATGGTAACATCAGACACGAGATTTAAAAATATATATATTATTTTTAACACCAAAAAAACCTGCATAGGACACAATATACTAACAGTATAGGAGTTTGTCATTTAGACTTCAGGGGGGACTGCTGCTTTCAAGCATGGTATTATGCTATGTATATGTGCCCATGTGTTGGTGCCCTGCCTGGGTCTTTCATCAGGTTTCAGACCTGACTTGATTCTACCAATATAATTAAAATAGGGCACATTTACAAATTGATTTAACACACTGGCATCCATTTTATTGCACCCTGTAAATATGATTATCTGATTTTTCTCTGAAAGTATTTCAGAATAAAGTTTATGATTAATATATGGAAGATTGTTTGACAAAATAATAATAATAATCTGTTTTAATGATTGAACCACCAAAAAAGACACGTCTCACACTTGTACCATGGGCTATATTCAATTTAAACCCCAAATCTTGTTAGCACTAATAATCCAGAATTGTTGGAGAAATGCGTATTTTAAAGCACAAATGTAAAGCCACTTGTCCCGGTAATATGCACCTGGAAATGACATTTTTACACATTCTTAAGCATACAGGTGCAAATGGTAAACTTTACTTGTACACTGAATACAATGGAAACTGTGGGTAGTTTAGAATCCCCTTTTGATACGTGAGCAACAAATTCAACAACCTATGAAAGAAAACAGTCACTGCATTAAAAAAAGACATTTAGTCAAATTCTTGTGGTTCCATAAAGTACACTAAGATCTCCATAAGAGACAGCACTAAATGCATTCCAAAGAAAGGATTATCAGTTCTTAAGAAAAAATATAAAACACACTCTTTTGTCTAAATTACAAAAGAGTCGTCTCTTTCCTTTGGACCACACCCAGGTAAAGAAAGGAATTCACAAAGCCTTACAGATGTGAAAAAGTCAAGATAATGATCTTGATCAACGTACCTTTTTGAATATAAAAGACATGTCCTCTCTCCCACGGAAAAGAAGGGAGAGAATATCACCTACTAACAAATAAATGAAAGGAGGGTTAAGCATTACTTCAAGGGTATTAAACCTCTATTAGTGGTTTGGCCTGGGCAACAAAACAGCTTTAGAAATTATACTTGAAAGCAGCAGTTCATATGCGGGGCTGGGAAAAATGAGCATGTATTGCAATAATGAATATTCTTATTTAAATGCGACATAAAGCAGCCTTACAAACGCTTAGAGCCCCTGTTACCCTCTAATACAGAGGTGGGCAACCCTGTCAGCAATCGTCACAAAGGGCGAATTGGCCATGAAAATGTGGCGATTTGAGTTTGCCAGCTCCCACAGTAAAATAAACTTTTTCCTGACGGCGTGTGCTGGTTTCCGCTTTCTGAATAAGTCATTGACGCAACACCGCCATC
This sequence comes from Ascaphus truei, assembly GCF_040206685.1. NCBI lineage: Eukaryota > Metazoa > Chordata > Amphibia > Anura > Ascaphidae > Ascaphus > Ascaphus truei. The sequence continues at coordinate 46,215,811 of NC_134485.1, forward strand.
CAATAATCCTCTCTGCCTTCAGTTGGAGTCTAGGCCCGACCTTGAACTGTAATTTTTTATGGGAGCTAAAAATTTGTACTGACGCAAGTAAACAAAAAGCATGGTGTGGCTATTTTCACTTCTCATTCGCCACACCTGTGGCAACATTGAAAAAAAGGTTGCCCACCTCTGCTCTAATATATGTTAAAATAGAAAGATAAATTATTGTGCTTTTCAAAACTCTAAGACACATTTTTTATTTAAGTTTTTGCCTCGCTCACTGACTTGAAACTGCCTAGGAAATGAGAGATTCTACCTCTGCTAAAGCAGTTCAATTTGAGAAGCAAAATGAGATTGGAGGGCACTCTAAAAATGGTATTCTATAAACCAGGGATGGACAAAAATATAAATTACTTAGGAGCCAGTGTTAAGAGGCAGGGGAAAAGGGGAAACGCGTTCCGTCATCCCTCCCACCCGTTAGTAGCTGTGTGTGTGTGCAAGTGTGTATCTTTGACACGCTGACACACACACACACTATGCCACACATTCATAGTTACATAGTTACCTAGTTAATAGTAGATGAGGTTGAAAAAAAAGACATGCGTCCATCAAGTTCAACCTATGTTTAAAAAACACTGTGACATACAGGCAAATTGACACACACACACAGACTGACACACACACTCTGACACTCCTCCCCCCTCCCCATGCCATAGTGCAGGGGTGCACAAACCTCTTGAGCTGCGCCTCCCTGCCCGGGAACAACAGCTTTTGTGCCCCCCCTCTCCAATGACTCAACGTCATGTGACATCATGTGACCCCACCCTATCATTTGACGTGCATTGCCATGGTGAAGCGTGATGTCACATGACCCGCGACATCATTTGATGCCGCATTGCCATGAGAGAGCAGGTAAGTGAGTTACAGAGGCCTCACGCCTCCCCCTGTATTTTATTTAAATGCCGTTGGGTAGAGCACGGGCCTCTGTAACCACCCGTGCCCCCCCTAGAAATTCTCCCACCCCCCATGGGGGGCACGCCCAGTTTCACTGCTGCCATAGTGTGATAAGAGAGCAGGGGCAGACAGAGTCCTGGACGGTTCCTACTCGCTCCCGCCCCCAGCTCTCATGCACCTCAGCTACCCACTCTCTGTTCCTACCCCCACCATCCCCCCTCACTCCACACTAAGCTGTCTGATATGTCAATCACCGCTGTGGCCAGTCAGCATGCCTGCAAAGCAAGCACTTGGCATGGAAGCAGGAGAGCACTGTTGCCGTTCGCGGCAGTGACTGACAGGTCAGTTAACACGAGGCTGAGCACAGGTGGTACGGGCAACATTTTAGGCACCAGTGATTTTTCCATCCCTGCTGAAGACTGTATCAGGTGTATTCATTAATGTGTGATAGTACCAATTGGAGCACTATCACACGGAAACTCCTATTTACTATCGCAGTTTAAACCCCTCGGGGAGTCGGCATCAAAGCAATTTTGAAACACAATTAGTGCATTTCTTATTATCAATGGGGAATATATATATATATATATATATATATATATATATATATATATATATACGTGCATGTGCTTACAGCAGCCTCCGATCTAATATATATTTCATGCAGATTTTTAGACAAAGGGAGTTGTATCATGCAAAGAAGATTAAATACAGTAAAATAGCATATCTAGACAAAATAGTTTATACGGTATATCACGTTATAATATGTCTTGCAAATCCTCCCTTCCTCCTCATATTAATAGTACCTAAATTGTAAGCTGATGCACACAGGGAAAATTTGAAACAAAATACCTTGATAAATTGAGGCCTTTTTCCACATCCCACAATTGCCTTGATAAGTGGACCCCAATGTATCAAGATATAATTTCACCTTGTTCTACCAATTTCTCCTTTTTCCTGTCAAAAAATCTGCCAAGTTAGTAGTAGAATACATTGCCCTGGAAACACAATCTGCACTATATGTATAGACAATAATGAAATAATAACCAACTTCTTACATTTGATACAGCCGCAAGTAGAAAATGGGTCTGTGTGTCAAAGCACACTTTTCTTTGTATTTACACATTGAACCATATAATCCAGTTGACCAGAGTTCAATGGATCACATTTGTACATTAACTCAATGCTGTTAAGCCGAGCAAAATATCTCTTTAAAATGGTAAAGTACCCTTCAGATTCAAAATGTTTCGTGCTTTTGTGCACTCATGTAAAAGTGTGAAGAAGAAATAAAAATTTGTTTCTGTGAGAACTATGAACCTGAATCTTAATCCTGGAACTACCTTTGTTTCAGATCATATGATATTTTGATCTATGAGACAAGTGATAGGATTTTATCACATGCTGTTGTACAGGTTCTTCAATGAATATGGGTCATCTCCGCAGAATTCAGTATTTATAGGGTCAGTTAATTAATAGCCTTTTAGTAGGCCCAGGACATACTTGAAAACGAGAGGTAACTCTCAATGTATTACTTCCTTGTAAAATATTTTATAAATAAATAAATAAGTAGGCTTCTAGTAGGTTAAGTGCTTATTTGATGACCAAAGGAATTTTGGTGCTGCAATGTTCAACATTACAGAGTACACTAATACAGAGTAAGGTTGCGCTTATAGTGCTGGGGACAGCGACGCGACGTTGCGGCAAAACAAATGCATTGCCGCCGTCGCGTGCACTTATAGTAAGCGCAACGCGACGGAGCGACGGAGCGGCCGCGATCGCTGGAAGTCATCTCTATTTGATTTTCCAGTGACCGTCGCCTGACCGTCGCCGGCACTATAAGCGTAGCCTTAGTTGGGCCCCTATTCCAGTTCTCTCCTCCAATTACTCTTCCACATAGCTTATGCTATTTCCATTATTTTTGCAATGATAGTGATTTCTATTGCTACCCTACGTGCTAAGCTTCAGCTATTTTATATTAACATGAATTCCATAGTATGTTATATTATGTAGTGGAGATATGTTTGATAGTTACATTATGGAAACTGTTAACCTGGCCTCCTAAAATGTAAACACCGGAGCCTCTGTTGCAGCGTAGCACTGACTGGTCTGTCCGATTCTTCTTTACTAGTGCGACATCAAAGCAGGATCAGGTGTGCTGTGACCAGCCGTAATGCAGAGTGCAACAGGGGGGCGGACAATGGGTGGCAGAGGACAATGAAGAGTGGGGCAGGGAGCGAGGCAGACAGCTCCATATCTGGGCAGCCCCATCTCTCAATAATTTCAGTGTCAGGGGAAGGAGTGTCAGTGTGCTGTGTGCTGTCCGCGGGGCTGGTTTAATGGCGGTGAAAATTGGTGTGACTGCACCTGGTCTCGCGCTTCAAGTGTGACTGCCGGGCCCAGGGTGAGTGCGGGGCCTCTGTAAGTTCCATCATCTCCTTCTGCTACCTCACATGATGCCGGCCCTGCTATACTCACTCTGCACCGAGCCCCAATGAATTCCCAGCCGGCCCTTTGTGAGAGTGTCAGAGTGCTGTGTGAGAGTGTCAGTGTGCTGTGTGAGAGTGTCAGTGTGCTGCGTGAGAGTGTCAGAGTGCTGCGTGAGAGTGTCAGTGTGCTGCGTGAGAGTGTCAGAGTGCTGCGTGAGAGTGTCAGTGTGCTGCGTGAGAGTGTCAGTGTGCTGCGTGAGAGTGTCAGTGTGCTGCGTGAGAGTGTCAGAGTGCTGTGTGAGAGTGTCAGAGTGCTGCGTGAGAGTGTCAGTGTGCTGCGTGAGAGTGTCAGTGTGCTGTGTGAGAGTGTTAGAGTGCTGTGTGAGAGTGTTAGTGTGCTGTGTGAGAGTGTTAGAGTGCTGTGTGAGAGTGTTAGTGTGCTGTGTGAGAGTGTCAGTGTGCTGTGTGAGAGTGTTAGAGTGCTGTGTGAGAGTGTCAGTGTGCTGCGTGAGAGTGTCAGTGTGTTGCGTGAGAGTGTCAGTGTGCTGCGTGAGAGTGTCAGTGTGCTGCGTGAGAGTGTCAGAGTGCTGCGTGAGAGTGTCAGTGTGCTGCGTGAGAGTGTCAGAGTGCTGCGTGAGAGTGTCAGTGTGCTGCGTGAGAGTGTCAGTGTGCTGCGTGAGAGTGTCAGTGTGCTGCGTGAGAGTGTCAGAGTGCTGTGTGAGAGTGTCAGAGTGCTGCGTGAGAGTGTCAGTGTGCTGCGTGAGAGTGTCAGTGTGCTGTGTGAGAGTGTTAGAGTGCTGTGTGAGAGTGTTAGTGTGCTGTGTGAGAGTGTTAGAGTGCTGTGTGAGAGTGTTAGTGTGCTGTGTGAGAGTGTCAGTGTGCTGTGTGAGAGTGTTAGAGTGCTGTGTGAGAGTGTCAGTGTGCTGCGTGAGAGTGTCAGTGTGTTGCGTGAGAGTGTCAGTGTGCTGCGTGAGAGTGTCAGTGTGCTGCGTGAGTGTCAGTGTGCTGCGTGAGAGTGTCAGTGTGCTGCGTGAGAGTGTCAGTGTGCTGTGTGAAAGTGTCAGTGTTCTAGAGGGTGTCGGTCTGTCAGATAGTGTCAAAATGTCTCATAGTGTGTCACAGATGTATACTGACACACACACACTGAAATACAGAGCTGCCAACAAGGGGGGAGGGAGGGAAAGAGCCAGAACAGCCGCTTGACTTTTAGCCTGACTATAGCTTAAATTCTCATCATGGGAACAGTGAGCAGAAAAGATATACCTTGATCATTTCACAGTGTTGCCAAAAGTCTGGTAATAATTGGGTTTCTAGTAACTTGTTTCTACTTTCTCACAGTACCAATGTAAATATTATTGTTTCATGCAATACTAATTAATTTTCCCCAAATGTGGGTATGGAAGTATTCTCGGAAGTGTTGGATGTAGCATTGGGCTTCTCTGCCGTCTGTAGTATTCTCGCAAGCCATGAAAAGATGTACAAAACATGGTTTCCAAAGACAGTTTCAATACTCTCCTGACTGGTGTCCATTTGGCTGTTAATCACACCCTGCAGATTCAGTTTAAAAAGGCTACTTTCTACTAATTCCCATCAGAAGAAAGTGTATTTTATTTATAAGAGCCCCTACGTCACACTATTTCAAATCAATCTTAAAATTGTATCTTTGTCTTTTACGCAAAGTTATAAATCCTCGGAGTCAGAATGGAACACAAGGCTATCTAAAAACAGTATATATCCCCCATTCTTAATCAAAAAAGTGGTACTGTAAGAGAAAATATCAACTATTCTCTATTCTTGTTTTTTGCCTCAGTGTTACAAAGACTTGGTTCTTTCACAGAGTACAAACACTTTTCAAAATACATTGGAAATCCTCTATTCTTGCATGGGAAGAGGCAAATAAAGTATGACATTATTTTTTCTCTCACACTTTATCCCTCGTCTCATGCTTTGAGGGAGTTTTTCTTAAATCTTTCCTAAAGAAATGTAAGAGAAAATAAACTGAAGTAATTTAACACTGTAAAACTAAGCCAAAACAATAAAAGTTCTTGTCAAGAGACTTGATGAGCTGCCTTAGCTTATAACACTGGGAGACATTTTTAGAATGAGTAGTATATAGTATTAGTATTTAGTAGATTTTCTGAAGAAGGATAATATTAAAGCTGCAGTTCCAGCAATATCCTGCAGGTGTTTTTTTTTTAATAAATCAGTTCTGTAGTAAGAAAAAATACTTTTAGCATTTTCTGTTTTAAAAAAAAACAACTTTGAAAGACCATTTTTTTGTATTCTATTTTAACAAGCATGCTTGTTACTATAGCAACCATTTACATTCCCCATATCAAAAGATGTCGCCAAACTTCGCCGATCAATAGACGGAGAGCGAATTGACCGGCAGCTATGCAGTTCTTTAGGTAAGTACAGATTGCCCACATGAAACTATTGAAATAAAAATAAAAAATAAAAAAATAAACAAAAAACTGGAGCTTGAACTGCAGCTTTAAACTCTTAGATTATTCAACGAAAACCTTCACAGGGACCTCATTACAATTTCCCATTTTCATTTGTATGTCCTAAGACTCTTAATTTCAACCTTTTCTTATTTAAGGCATCAAAAGCTACCTATTTTCCTCATAGCTTAGTGCTATTGCTTGCAGATTTGTTCAAAACACGTAGTACTGTGTTCTTTTCCCTAGAATCTTGCAAAAATCTGGGGTTATATATCCACATAGTAAAAAAGTGAAGGGTTTCATTGTTCATCTAGCAGTAATTACAAACATTTTCGACACATTAAATTTTACAAGAAATTCCATATTAAATACTACATTTCATGTCCTTTGTTTCTGAAAATCAGGTTTTGCTGTTCGTTATTGGAAACAATGATGGCATGTGTCCAACACTGGGGATCTTAACAACCCTTTTGTTCTCATTAGCTTCTGGAGTTGGGAGATTCCATAAGGGACCAAACCAATATAAACCTTTAAATCAGACTTATAAGACTCCCTCACATCTAATGCTGGGGTCACATTAGTGCAAGAAGTTGCCTAGTGAATGCCTAGAGATGGTTCTGCCACAATTCTGCCATGAGTCAAACATTTGAATAACTAATTCCTTCAAGTGTTTGGTGAAAGCTTTAATGTTACCAACTTCATAGGGTCAGGATAGGCATTAAAAGGTTCATTGTATTGTCACTAACAATGTATTTGTAATGTTGTGTGGGTGATATGGCAGTATTCAAGTTGTTTTTTTTTTTTTTTTTTTTTTAAACCTTAAACAATACATCTCTATTACAAGTCATTCAAAATTAGTGCTTTATTGCTTTAGTTTTCTAGGACAACCTTTGATGTCAGTTAATGGCAGGTAAGATAAATACAGAAAGAAAGAGACAAATTACTCAACTCAATAGATCTTCCCAGGACTGATTTCCTGAAAGGGGGACTCCAGCCAAAATTGCTTATTGAAATAATATACAGTTTGGCAGTAGTATATCCTAGCTATCTAAACAAAAGATTTAAAATGCTTTTAAACTCATCAATCTTACCAATAAAAGGAGATCTGATGCTAGGAGGGTCAAATTACTCTAGAAAAGTGTATTGTTCCCCCCACCCTCCAAAAAAAATTCTCTGCAGTCCTGGAGGCCATTCCATTGTGGGAAATCCTAATAATGTAGGAAAATCCAGTTGGATAAAATGTTAATTGATTTGGGAGAAGGATATGTCAAATTTGCTCAATGAAACGCTGCAAAGGTCACATCTAAAAAACATTATTGGTTGATTGCCACATTAAATAATAAACCATTTTGTTGCTGGAGGGTCCTGTAATGTATTGTCCATTGTGGGTTGCATTCAACAACAGAAATGTGATTATGATTTGATAAGGCTAGATAGATAGATGTGCATGAAACGGTCTATTGCCAATGGCACTGCTAATATGTTAAAGCGCAGTCATGTGCAGCACAGACAAGGCAGGGACATTTTTTACTTTGAAACATTTCTTGCCTAACAACTTGTTGAACCACTTCTTGTGGCTTTTTTCTTATTTTCTTTTAAATGAATACACACATTGCTGTCTTGGAACAAATGACAAACAGTGCTTTATTGTTTTACTACTTGTATTCCTAGAAGTGTTAACGTATAATTAATAATAATTGCTGACGGTAATAGCTTCAAAAATTGGATTTGCTTTTTTACAACTAATTTAGGAAAAATGCCCATTTTATAAATGAAAAAACTAATCTGCAAACCTCATTCATGTATTACTCATTTCCGTGCTGGTGAGTTCTGCACCATATTCCTTTGTAACATGATGCACGCCACTAAGTAGTAGGCAAATTAAAACTGCAGTGGAAATGGTAGTGATACGTGTAATAGGCTAATAGTCTACAGTGGACTAATGGCAATGATACGATTCATTGGTTAAGACTATTACTGCCCATACCTATCCTACCTCTGACCTTGTAGTTGGTTATTTGACGTTCAGAGGGTGTGAATAAATGTAGCATTTAGGATTTACAGTAGGTGGAATAAACATTTTAAAGCAGCCTAACATAATGGACTCCTTTCAGTTTCAATTAGTCTTTCAGTCAGTGAAATTCAGAAGCTCCGTGGCTAATATTATACACCTGATGCATACAATTTGGGCCCTTGCAAACGCACTTCCCAGAATGCCCTCCTACTGTCTCTGTACGTTCTCCCTACCTATCAATTAGATTGTAAGCTCTTCGGAGCAGGGACTCCTTTTCCCAAATGCTACTTTTATGTCTGAAGCACTTCTTCCCATGATCTGTTATTTATATGATTGTTGTGTGTATTACTTCTGTGAAGCGCTACGTACATTAATGTCGCTATATAAATAAAGACATACATACATACATCGTTATATTACTAAGGTAGTGTTATCTATTGTTGCAGTTTACAGCTCAAACTGCTGGGAACATTGGCAACAAATTATCACAAACAGGAAAGTGTTGCAAATATTGTGCACTGCTTGGGAAGTGTGTTAAATCCTGCTATAGAAATTCAAGGATTTTTTCAAACTATTTAAAAATGGCATTAAGAGTTGAATTTAAAAAAAAAGAAGAAGAAACAGTCACTATTCTCAAATACTACGGAACTGATTTATTTAAAAAAAAAAAAAAATTATATCTATATCTATATCTATATCTATATCTATATCTATATATATATATATATATATATATATATATATATATATATATATATATATATATACCATACATTTTAAGTTGTGGTGGGTGAAAAAGGCGACAGAAAACCTCCACCGTTAGCATATAACCAATAAAGAATATCACTTGTGAGAACATTCACATGTCTTAGACAGGTCTGCAACCCTGCCTTTCAACCATTATCACCTCGCATACAGTGCTCCCACTGCAGCAAAGGATTCTGGGAAATTACATGCAAATGAGCACACAATGTGTCACCTTTTGCCTGGAATATCCATTCACATGGAGCCCAAGGTGACACATTGTGTGCTCATTTGCATATATATATACAGTAATATTTACAGTTGCTTTATGCTTTACTGTGGAGGGTTTTTGTCACTTTTTTTTACCCACCATAACCTTAATATATATATATATATATATATATATATATATATATATATATATATATATATATATATATATATATATATATATATATATGTATATATATATATATATATATATATATATATATATATATATATATAAAAGATTTCACATGTTTTGCTGCTTTATATCACACGCATCCCCACCCTTTTAAGAGCTCACTATGTAGGAAATAGTAAAGGAATCTTTCTGACTAAGTTATTTGAAAATACATCCAATTGTTTAAAAAAAAAAAAAGCAGCCATGAATCACCGAGTTTCCACCTATTAAACATTTCAATGTCAATTAGTTTAATTTGTTCCTAAATGGTACTGTATTTTTCCCTTTCATATTTTTGCAATTTGTCAGTTGCTAACCCGCTTAAGGGAGTTGCCAATGTTCACTTTTTACTTCTCCAACTCCACATTTTAAAGTGGCTCAATTTTAAGGCAAATATTGGAATGATTAATCATGTCTCTTTGCTTTCAGGTCCTTTGCTTTCACAGCTTTAAATAAAGTAGTAGTAATGTCCACCTGACTTTATTAAACATTGGGGAAAAGCTTTTAGCACCATGTTTTAGACATTTATTTACACTTAGAAATCAGAAAGGGAGAAGAGGTGCTATCTTAAATAAATCTATTTTTCTTAACATTGAAAGTCAAACTGTAAGAAGTGATCCCCCCAGTACTATCAGGTCAGCTTACAGCAAGTTACAGCTTTCCCAGGGCCTAGGACAAGAGTCTCCAATGGGCCCCGGGCTGTTGAGTGGGAGAGAGGTATCCGCTCCTCCCTCATCATCGGCCCAGCAAGTTCCCCCCTCTCCCTCTTAAATGCCCCTTCTACCTCTTTCACATTCACACTCCCCTCCCCCTCTATCACTCTTTCTCCCATCTCTCCCTCCCTCCCACCTCTCTCCCTATCACTCATTATCCCCCTTTACTCCCTCTCCTTCACCTTTCTCTCTCTCTTCCTCCCTTCTCACGCACACATTCACATTCCTCCCCTCCCACCCGCTCCTCCTCTTTCTCGCTCTGCCACCCCCTTCTTCTCTCTCACTTTCCGCTCCCCCTCTGCCTCCTCCCCCCTGCCCCTGGGCTCTACCTGTGGAGTGCGGGGTGTGGGGGACAGAAGGGGTCCATCTGGGCAGCAGAGGGGGACCTTACAAGACATGACCAACACCAGAATTTGGGCTCGGCTATCGCGGGGCCTGACATCCAGGATGGGACCACGAGGACGGGCCCCCCTCTGCCGCCGGACTTAGGAAACATGTTCCCGCTCTCCCCTCCTGTTGACGGGCCTGACTACGATCACACTTACGACACTGCACATAATCACATTGTGTAAACGGCACAATTATCTAGATATTACAGATCCTGAATAGACCGCTGCTAAGACGTAAACAAAATTGTTGTCTGCATATACCTCCATTCAAATCAACAAGAATAATTTTAGATCAATATTGCTTCAGACTGAAATTATGCAACATATAGTCAACAAAACAACAATTAAACCATCTAAAAAAAAATGTTTAGTTCCAATGGGGACCTGAGCATACAGTAAACATAAATGCTTCTCTAAAATCATGTTGTAAACAAATTAATGAAGTTTGTGCTTGCGTTAAAAGCATGAGTGCTACACACCAACACTGCACAAACCCCACAACTACAAAAAAAACCACTACATTAAAATGCACAACTAATGCTACCTCTAGCATTAGGTGTACAAGTTAACAGATCGTGAATAACAGTTTAAAGGGGCAATCCCACTTAGCAGGTCACTTAGTGTAATCGGCTTTATTTGAAAGGCTGGCATTCTGTTAAAAAATAATGTTTCCTTTTTGTCTGGGTCAGCTGAATTTAAGCATTATCAACTAATTATGTTTATCTGTATGACTAATTATGTTTTTCGTATTTATTATACAGCAGGGCAAAAAAACAACAACAATTCACCTCTAGGTTTAAGGCCTGATAAACAGTATCTTCATAATTCTTTGTTTACAAAATTCAATGTAAAGCACTGTATACATGGTCAGTGTTGTATACGAGACAAAAATATGTTATTAATAGTCTGCACATCTGCCAAATAAGTTCTGAAGCTTGATATTTATGAAGGTAGCAGCTTATTTCATGTTACACATACATTATTACTGCTTATTTGTGAAGCGCCACCATATTCCGCAGTATGGTACAATGGGGTACTGAGTTATGTATATTAGAAAAACATAAACAGTTACATACAGGTGAGGACAAACATGCACAAACAGATACAAAGAGTTAGTGAGGGTTCTGCTCATGAGAGTTTATAATACATAAAGTCAAACAACTGACTAACATTTTGCACTAACAATGTGCTCTTCATTAGAGAAATATATAGACAGAGGAGGGCAGGGACAAGTGTCCCAGGCCCAGAAGGGGAGGGGTGTCTAGGATCGCCCAACCGAAAGTCTAATGCAACAAGCCATATCCTCCCCCACAACCAAAAACAACTTGTACTGCACGCCCCCGGAGAGATGTAAGCAGCAGCAGCAGCACACAGGGGCATATGCATCAAGGTAAAACTTGTGCAATTCTGGGGCAAAACAAAGTGCACAAGATACATCAAAGAAAAAAAATCTTATTGATTTCATTTGGAATGTATTCTTTGATACATACGGTGCCGACATTTTTTGCCCCACAATGCTACCACTTTTGCCTTGATACACTCACCCCATCGCTTTTCTCTGGTGCTTCTCTGGGAATATTCGTTCTTAACTATTACTTTTTTTTCACTGGGACAGACCTTGGAGCATCAGAGATATCTGATCCATTCTACTCTGGAATTGAAGAAGTGCTGAGTTCCGCAGACACGTTTACTGGCAGGCCGACAGGTTAGGGGTTTTAATGTGGGTGTAAAGATGCCCAATCCCACTTTACGCTTGTTACTGGTATAGTTTTGAAAACAGATAATGGCAGTTGTATAAACACTCTTGTTTCAGTGACATCATTCCCGCTGTGAGATTTTACATGATCTTTTCTGCAGACGTTACGGAGATTAACTCAGTTCCGCTTCGTTACGGAAAGGCATGCTATTTTTGTCCAATTCATTTTGCCTAAATGTAGAAGCGAAATCATTTGTTTTTATTCTGCAACTGATGGCAAACTTGTAATGAGCAAAAATGTTTATCAAAGATTGACATGTATGAGAAATCCAAAAATTAATAATACACATTTGTTAAAATAATGTTAGAATACTTGTTATATTTTCCCTAAATTTAGCCACAGATTACAGAAATATACTGATGATTAAAGTGGCATTAGAACTGGTTGATGCATCAAAAATCTTATACCAGTCTATTACTGCACACAAACAGATATCTCCATGGCATCACTTACTAAACAATACACCTATTTTTAAATCTGTTTACATTAGTAATTTTACCCCCTGGACAGAGTCTATGGTGTTCACTGCTCAAGAGATATTCTCCTTTAGGAATTAATTCGTACACAGGTGAACAAAAAGACTATTAAAGGCAGACGTGTGAAAATAAAATGCTGAAGATTATTTAATTATTTTCTCTGCTTAGTCATGTGCAGTAAATAGTGAAATAATAAAAGGGTAATAGTTGCCCATAAAGTGCCACATTGTTTATAAGGTGATCCCTGATTTGTTTTGGTTTGTGCTGCCTTTACTATCAGTGCTGTCATACTCATTTTTAATCTTGAAAGGTGCATTAAATGTTCAGATCCAATTTTAAATAAACATGCCATATATCATACGTGCCTCCTCACTGCATTAGTTAAATCGCTGCACATTTACATAAAAGCAGCTAAGAAACAGGGGTGTAGCTATAGCAGTAGACAAGTGCCGGTCGTGCATGCGCAGTAGGCAAGTGCCGGCTGCTCATGCACAGGTGCGATCGTCAAGCAAGTGCTGTCACGCATGCGCAGTAGGCAAGTGATGATGGTCGCGCATGCGCAGTAGGCAAGTGGCGGTTTTGCATGCGCGGCCAAACGCAATACAAACATTTTGCTCGAGGGCCCGCGCATGCATTGCTACGCCACTGCTAAGAAATAAAAAACATAGAAATGTGTGGTTTACATTAAAGAACAATATTAGAGATTGGCGAATTGTTTTGGCGGATTTGGATCTGGAGCGGTTCGGCCGGTTTCTTTGGTCCAAGGATTTCAGCAGATCAATCTCAAAAAGAGCGATTCGCGGTTTGCAGATTTTTAATTATTATTACCAATTGTAAAGATCTGTCTTAGATCCCGCCCCCACGACAGGTCCCGTGACGTCACAGGTGACGCATCGCAAGCTAGGGGAGCTACGCACAGGCACCGCACCATCAGGCAAGGGGATACCACATGGTTTGGGCTTAGGCTTCGCCCCTGCAACACACCCTGTGATGACATGGGTGGAGGAAACTATGCACAGGCGTTGCGCTACCAGGATCACGTGAGGGGTTAATCCCAAAACTCAACGCTGATCACCTTTACTGCCTGCACCCGAGACATACTCTGCCCCCTGGCGACTGATTGGGCGGATGACGATTGAGTGGGCGGATGATGTTAATCTGTGGCAGCTGCTTGCACCCTACTCATTGGCTACCTGCCCTTTATATGCTCAGCTAGCCCTCTGGCAAATTGGCTGAGCATACATCTTCGTTTGTAACGTAGTGCTTACCCAAGTATCTTGCTGCCCTGTCATGTTGCCTTGTGCATTCTGCTCTGTCTTCTTCTCTTAATGTTTTGACCTCAGCTTGTACCTGGATCCCCGACATCTCCAATTCTCGACCTCGGCTTACATCTGGACCTCTACCTGCTCTATCCCTGGACCCCGGCTACCCTCAACGACTGTGGATTTTACACCGTGAAATGGATTGTTGGGGGAAATGCGAGAAAATCCAGGAAATGGATTTGGCCGGATTCGCCTATCTCTAATCAATATAGCTCATAAGTACAGGGCAGCACTACATTATTTGTTGTGTGCGGGTAAATAAATCCATGGAAAGCATGTGGGGGGCGAATGAAGAAATATACCCTTCTCTTAATGAGTTGTCCATAATCAACTTCTTAAAGAGATGTATTTTTAGACAGAATAATCATTAATATGTAAAGAATGTGAATGAATAATAATATGGTCTGGAGGGAAGAATTTAGTAGCACTTAATAATAAATGAATATTAGTTTTAACAATGATTATACTTTTTATTGTAATCTCAACAGGTCAATATAGCTTTTCTTAACACACTGTGGGCTACATTTTATATATCTAATACACAGTGCTATTCCATAAGACACATACAATAGCAATGCTGGAAGACATCTTACAGTTAATGCACTTGAAATAACCATAAGGCGTCATCCGGCCTTGTAAAGAGTCTCTTGGAATAGCAACGCTTAGTAAATATGGCCTTGTATGTCTGGAGCATTTATCTTTTTATTGTGTACTTTATTCTGAGGAATGTACATTCTTCATAGAGGGAAGGGCCAAACACAGTAACACTGTAAAAATAAAGTTATTGTAAGAATAATGTTAAGTAATTATGTTTTTAGAACGTTTTTCAGATTACATAACTTCAGACAGAAAGAAAATAGTTTTTCTATTGCTAAATAAACAACGGCTTTGGAGTTCATTGACAACACAGAAACTATCGGCAATAGAAAAAAAATCTGAAATCAGAAGCAAAGAAGAAAGCCCTCTTTCGTTTTGACGGTCATTTAGTACTTGTAAAGAATGAGGTCTGGGCTCTGTGCATGGTACAATATGAGATCACTTGAGAGTAAAGTAGAGGGGCAATCCATGCAATATCCTACATGTTTTTTTTTTTTAATGAATCAGTTCTGTAGAATGAGACAATACTTACTACATTTTTATTTTATTAGCATTAAACTCTTAATGCCATTTTTTATGAGTTTTAATATAATGAGCATCCTTTGATTTCTAAAGCAGGTTTTAGCCCACTACCACAGCAGTGCAACATTTTTGCAACACTTTACTGTTTCTGATCATTTGTTGCCAATATTGCCAGCAGTTTGAGCTGCAAACTGTAACACTAGATAGTTACCTTACTAATGTAAGAATACATCGTAGCTGCTGAGTTACACTGAATGAAGGATTGATTGCAACTGAAAGGCAGCCATTTAGTGAACCCTGGGAAGCAATATCTTTGCTGATTGATCACGTGAGAACAAATCAATAGGCAGCTTAGGTAATTAGTTTTCAATAAATGTAATCAAAGCCTGCATATATTAAAACAAATATATATATATGTATATATTTATATTTATATATATATATATATATATATATATATATATATATATATATATATATATATATATATATATATAATATATATATATATATATATATTCTTTTGATTTTTTTGAAATGCCGTTTGGATTGCCTCCTTAAGTTATTTTTGTTTTTCATTGTTCTCTAGGAAGTTTCAATTTGAAAGTAGTGAAGATGAACTGCCATGCAAAGAAATACACTTAGAATAATGAAAAACTGAAGTAAAAACTTAAAATGCTTGGAGTGATCTTTGCCTAATGCTGCTTCTGGCATGTTTTCATATGAGGAGAGGACATGCACAGATATAAAGCTGCCAAAATCAGGACTTGCAAAGTTTAAAGAATAAAATGTTCAAAGGCAATGATATTTTGGAGAAAAATGAATCCTGAAACCTGAGATCTCAGCTCATAAAGAGAATGGAAACAGCAGCAAGTTATACAAAAGGGATTAGCATTTGGACACAGCGCTTAGGGGGAAGAAAAAGCAACAGAATGTTTTCCAAAGATGTGCCGATTCTGGTAATGGTTGCAAGCATTATAATACTACTTTAAAGGTCCAGTTGTCACATCCGCCACAGTCCAGCAGACTCTTGCTGAGCTGAATAATAAACAGATTCCTTTTAGGTTAAATGCATGCCCCAAAGCACACAGCTCGATTTAGATACAATGATACAGAAGGCGGCAATGTGATTCTGCATTTCCTGCTATTCAAGTGGTCCATAGATTTCCCATTTTACACTAAAATGAATAAATACAGCAAATGGTGGCTAAATTACTGTGTGTGCCTAGCTGTGCACTGTGATACTAATACTTAACAGATACAAATGTATGTGTAGCCAAGTGCCCCTGGCTATAGCTTTCCACTGGTCTAAACACTATAAGCCCTGATAGGAACAGGCAGTGTTGGGGTTAAACTCCTGCGCAGGGCCTAGCCTGCAGTTGCAGCCTGGATAGGTACGATGTTGCCTTATCTAGGGGCAGGCCTAAACTGGCAGTTGGAGTGTCATACCTTGGGGTACTGACTGGGTCACATGTATATGGTGTGATGCCTGTCAGTACCTAGGCCTGCCCTGTTACGGGGCAGGGTTACAAGCCATTCCCCCCGGGTATAAAAGCTGCCACTCCACTCTATTGAATAGGACTGAGCTGAGCTGTGTGGTATGCTGTGATACCTTTTTCCCTGCAAGAGGGTAAAGGAGCTGAGGAGGGACTCTTGGGGCCTCAAGCCCCTGGGGTCTACTCCAAGGAATGGAGATGATGCCATACTGTCTGCAAATAAAGATGCCGTTGTACCAGCAATAATATGTGGTCATTGTGAAGGGCCTGTGGGGACCATCCAGCCTCCAACAGGATCCTCATGGGATGGAGGTGCTGCACACTGAGAAGGAAAAGCCTGCCCTGTTGCTGGTCCCACACAACAGCCACAGAGCAACTCAGACCTCTTGTAACCAGCAGGTGAACTACAGTACCCGAGAAATACACATAGTGGCCAGATCTCCCATGGGAGGGGGGAACAGGTGCTAGATATGTATACCAGCTCTTAATTTTATTAACATTAATCATTATTAATCATTGTCAATATTGAGTTAACATCAGTAGTTAGAGCTGGAAGCTTTACTTGGGCCTGAAAAAATCTTTGAGATCATTTGCTCTATGGCCCATATTGAACATGCTTTCAAGCTGCCCATGAAGATTAAAACCCTGTTCATTAGAGAATGGCTATAATCTTTCAACCCAAAGGGAAGATTGTTTTACAGCATACTGCATAGGAGCCAAAAGCCCCTACTCAATATGGTGAAATGTGGGGTTATATACAGTTAATGATGCATTGACTTCCATTTATTTAAATAGAATGGACAGAATTGTCAACTAAATGTTAGTCAACTTCTCACCATTTTATATACAGTAGAAATCACACAAACATCATACTGATTTATGTTAGCATATTTACAGGAGCTCTTGATAAATGACTTACAGTAACAGTAATAGTGATGATGTGTGCAACAAAGTGCAAATGGGTGGCGCAGTGAATAAAAATGTAATTATAATTAAATAAATTGTGAATAAAGTAAACGTGAACAAGATTGCAGCTCGAAAACCCTTAAGTGGATGGTTTGCAGAATCCACTTCAATACTAGGACGTCTCGGGGATCAGGGGAGCACAAAATAGACACATAAAACAAGCGATATCACCAGCTCCAGTCTCCTCCGTCTCTGGCCTCACGTTCCGGACCACAGGAGTTGTCTGGATCTGCTAACTCACAACAACAATTGCGGTCCGCAACGTGAGGCCAGAGACGGAGGAGACTGGAGCTGGTGATATCGCTTGTTTTATGTGCCTATTTTGATCTAAGACACTGTAAGTGTTAATTTTATTGCGTGTATAAATTGTTATTATCGTGTTACGCTATGGAAGCCTCTCTTTTTTCCCATACACTCTAAATGATGAGGTGCCGTGTGTGCTGCTAAAACCATATCAGACATCAAGCTGTGGGGTTATTTATCCATCATCACTACAGAGTCAAGCATTCGCCTTTGATCTCTGACATGCCTGAATTTATTTGATGCCACGTGAGTCTCCATTCACCTGATAATATATATCACATCGTTTGATTCAAAACTGTATTTGCACTATTTTGTGCCTTTATTTTTCCGCATATTGATACCTGCGCTCCCCTGACCCCCGAGACGTCCTAGTAACAGTAATAGCCTGGTCATCATTAACATCTCAGAGATCTGGGCCAAATTCAAGCACCATTATGGGTTAGCGCATCCTATCCGGCAATAACTTCCATTGACTTGTATAGTAGTGGCAGCAGGAATGGGTGAGCTAACCCGTAACAGCGGTTCATGAATCTGCCCCACAGTAAGGTTGCTTCCCCTGTGCCGCTGACCGCGCTCATGTTTGAGAGTGGTGATGACGTCACCAACTCTCTAAGCATGAGCGTTCGGCTGTCCAGCAACTTTTTCGGTAAGCACAAGTGGGGTTGTGTGGCCTAACAGTGACTGGCGCTGATTGGCTGAGGAGGTCATGTGACCCCTCAGCACGCCTCAAACTCAATTTAATCTGTCTCGGCAAGCGCCGTGTGAGCATGGCCGGACAGATTTAAATTGATTGTGCTGACCGTGCCAAGCGCCATGCGCGTTCAGTGACAGCGTGGATGCAGCCTAAGAATTGCTGAGAAGAAATGATTGACCCATGTAGACTTATCCAGACTGTTCTGTGGACAATCTGCTTTTGAAATGACAGCAACAAGAAAATTAAGGCACTTAAATGTACAATCCAACAAAGGACCAAATTGAATTAAGCAGTATAGAAAGTGACAGAGAAAACAAATAATTTTTTCGACTTAAAGAAATAATTATAATACTGTACTTATAGTTATGTGTTTGGTTAAAGATTTCAATTACACCTATCAATGCTACTATGTTTCTTTGGTATTACGTAGGACTGAACCTTTAAATTCTCAGTACTACTGAACATACACTGGGATTCATTAACCTTTGATGCGGGGTATCCCACGCAATCCGGGGTGGACTCCTATTCAAGTGAATGGCATTTAAAGCCAGATCAGGGAGCAACACCCTGCAGCGAAGATTGATGATTCTGCCCCATAATGTAGTAATTAAAAGATGAATGTGCATGCAAATAATGGAAGATGGGCAGTAAACGAAAGATTTAGCTGGAAGAAAGTGCAATGATTCACGTGTACAACAGGCATCCAAAGAAGAAAAGACAAATGGTTTGGCAAAAATAATAATGTGCAGACTTGAACCTCTTATATTAGGCTACGCTTATAGTGCCGGCGACGGCGACACGACAGTGACGTCACGCTACGGACGCTGAAAAAATCAAATTGAGATTGCATTTGTTTTGACGCGACATCGCGTTGCCGTCAATGGCACTTGACAATGTCCTGGCAAGTTCTTAAGGTGTCATTTCACTGTTTTTGAATGCTTCTGGGAGGGGTACAACCATGCAGAGGAAGCTAATGTTTTAGCTATTTAAGAGTGTTACAATATTTCAGGAGCTTTTCATGTGCTAATCTAACCTCTTTTTTAATAACACAACGGTTCTGAAGAACAGACATAACCCGATTATAATTTAACACCTATGTGCTTTGGTTCATAACAAAACAGAGAATGACGGATCACGCCTCAAACTTAAACTTTTGTCATGAGTCTCTGCATAAAGGATTACAATTGTATCCTACTGATGACTAAACAAAGTTAAACTAAATTTGGCAGAAATGTTGTCCGGAAAATATAACTGCAGCAACCACAGGGAAAGAATTGTTGTCTACATATGTACGGAATGCAATGGCTTGATCATGACTGTATTGTTTCATATTGCTTGCTGCTGTAAGCAATGAGATACATTGTGCTCACTAGAGGGACTGCTAGACCTACATTTAAAGTCGTCACAAGTCATCGTTGCCTTGTTGTCGTCTTGTTGCCTTTTTCAGATAATTGGTTTTGTTAAAGAAACAAAAAAGTCTAATTTGTACAGCAAATAAAAATACCACTTGTGAACACATTCGCATGTCTCAGACATGTCTGCAACCCTGATTTTCCCATTATCTTTTAGCATGCAATGCTTAAACTACAGCCAGGGATTCTGGGTAATGACATGCAAATGAGCACTCACAGTGTGTACCCTTTTGCTTCATGTCCATTTTAACATGCACCCCTGTAAGCTTATTCCTGTCGCTTTTCAGCACAGCCTGGGTAATAGAAGTGCATAGCTTAATTTGGGAAAGTGTACCCTGGCAATATTTAGAAGTAGCAGTTTGGAGTGGGTGTACTACACTAATCTGTGCCGTATCTATCTTTGTCTGGTCTGTTGTCATTTGATGATCAGTAGGTGGACATAAATCTTATTACTCACCTTACCCATACAACCATTAATAAAAACAATCTAACATTTCCAGACTTGAATTTAATATATATATGAGAGAGAGAAAAGAGAGAAGCGCAAGCTCCATAGCATTTATTTTATTTATAAAATGTTTTCACCAGGAAGAAATACATTGAGAGTTACCTCTCGTTTTCAAGTATGTCGTGGGCATAGAATTAGGCTGGGGCCTTGGTGTCGCAGACCGTGCTGAGGCATCTGCATGCTGAGTGATCAGATTGTCTTAAGGCAGTGATCGCGTCAATGCCGTGTGCGAGTGCGTTTGTGCGGAAGCGGGCGGGGGCGCACGTTGCACAAGAAATCAGTTGAAACTGAGGGCAAACCAGCTCTGTGACACCCCTAGGCACGCCTCCCACGGCACGTCACAGCGTGTCTCCACTAGCCACAAAACGGACCTCTTCACGTAGATAGAGTCACGGCCGCACACGCTTCCGCACGGGCGAAGGCACCATAGCCCCAGCCATAAGATGACAAATAATACATGGTTACAAATACAGTTACATAAGTGAACAGGGTATAAATTATATACAAGACATTGCATGCACAGTTAGAGATAATATATATTATAGGCGTATGTAACAATTACAGGCCCAATTAAAATCTGAGACAGCTTTAGTTTTGAAGGAACTTAGACTGGTGGTGGATGTGAGAGTCTCCGGTAGGTTGTTCCAGTTTTGGGTGCACGGTAAGAGAAGGAGGAACAGCCGGATACTTTGCTGAACCTTGGGACTATGAACAGTCTTTTGGAGTCAAATCTCAGATGATAAGTGCTGCATGTGGTAGGGGTGAGGAGCTTGTTCAGATAGACGGTAGCTTGCCCAGAAAGTATTTGAAGGCAAGACAGGAAAGATTAACTTTGCACCTAGACTCAAGTGATAACCAATCCAGTTCTTTGAGCATTTCGCAGTGATATGTGTTGTAGTTGCATTGGAGAACAAAACGGCATAATGAATTGTAGAGGGTGTCAAGTTTGCTACTGTGGGTTTGGGATGCCAAGCCGTATACTATGTCACCATAGTCGATAATTGGCATTATTATCTGCTGTGCGATACGCTTTCTAACCAGCAGACTCAGGGTGGATTTGTTCCTGTAAAGTACACCTCGTTTGGCATAGGTTCTGGATGTCAGGGTATCAATGTGCGTCCCGAATGTTAAATGGGAGTAAAACCATATGCCCGAGTATTTAAAACTAGTAAGAGGAGTTAGGGTGGGATTAGCGTTGGTTCTGATCTGGAGGTTTAGTCTCGGTCCCAACTACGATTGATACAGTCTTGTCAGTTTGTTTTGGGAAATCCAATTTTCAATCTCAAAAAGTCAGATTTAAGTATGTGTTCAAGTTCGGAGAGTCTATAGCTGTGTGCATATAAGATTGTGTCATCTGCATACATGTGTATTGAAGCTCCCTTACAAGCTGTAGGAAGATCATTGATGAACACGAAGAAGAGTAGGGGACCCAGAGCACAACTCTGTAGCAATTTACAGCAGCATCAACGGAGGCTTTTGACTTTGTTCTGGTGACGTTACTTGTGCAAAGATACATTCTATAAATTGCCTGATGTTATCCTCCCCTCTGTGAGTGCAGGTCCTTCAGACAGTCTCTTTTTAATTAATCAATAAATTGCTACAGAGTTATGCTATGGAGCTTGCGCTTCTCTCTCTTTTCTCTTTTTAGGTATGTGGTTTGGCTATATCACTTAGAAGCTGCAGTGTTCCCCATAAGGCTGAGTCCCCGCTGGCCTGATCATGCTCATGCTTGAGTGGTGACGTCACCAACTCTTCAAGCATGAGAGTTCTGCTGTCCTGTACTAATTTTAGAACAGGAGTGGGGGGGGGGGGATGTGGCTATGAAGGGAGGAGGCATGTAATTGGCAGGTGTGTGTGTGTTACTTACAATGCCTTGTGACCCAGGGCAGAGTCTCGCAATAAAACACTTTGTAACACCGGAGCCGGTGCTTCTACCTCTCTCCGCTCCCCCCTCTCTCCGCTCAGTCCCCCCGCTTCCACCTCTCTCTGCTCAGCTCTCTGCTTCCACCTCTCTCTGCTCAACCCCCCGCTTCCACCTCTTTCTGCTCAGCCCCACGCTTCCACCTCTCTCTGCTCAACCCCCACTTCCACCTCTTTCTGCTCAGCCCCACGCTTCAACCTCTCTCTGCTCAGCCCCCGCTTCCACTTCTCTGCTCAGCCCCCGCTTCTACCTCTCTGCTCAGCCCCCGCTTCCACCTCTCTCTGCTCAGACTTTTCTGCCTCTCCATCCCCATTGGTCAGAGCAGGATCATGTGACCCTGCTCTGCGCTGAAAAGACTCTTTCCCTTGTCTCCCAAAGCACCAAGCTTGGGAGAGCGTGTGCCCGTGCATGAGTGCAAGCACACAGTGTGAGCGTGGGCATGATCATTAACTTGTATAAAGTTAAGGACGCCAAGCGCCGAGCGCATAGCGCTGTCAGCGCCAGCTTGGACTCAGCCTAAGGATCACTTTCTGGAATTGGATTTCCTGTTCACAGAACTTTACTAGTATTGGTTTGGGACATTTTTTCTATTTGTTTTATGTATATTGCACTGATATCACTCATTATCTAGAGTCATTAGATTGTTAATATAATTTATATTATCACTATCTATACAACACACTCTATAGTGTAACCACAATCTCATATAATTCACCAGCACATCTTATCACTAGTAGCACACTGGTTTTGCGCTACTTAAATTTTTATATATATGCCTAAGACATGCAGATGAGCATACAGTTATATTTGCATATTTGCTTTCCTGTGGAGGGTTTTTGTCACTTTTTTTACTCACCATAACTTAACTCAGTATTATGGTTTAACCTATCCCATAGCCTCTCTTGCATTCCCAGTAAAATCAACCCCACACTGATGAGACCCATCAAGGTCGAAACGGCTGTCTGTGGGTGGCTTTCTGGGTATGCACCTTAACCCTGGCTGTGCTCAAAGCTGTGACCATGCAGCAAGCTTAAGCCTATAGGGAACCATGTTAAAAATGGTTATTGAGGAAAAAAGTGACACTGTGTGCTCATTTGCATGTCATTTCCCAGAATCCCTTGCTGCAGTGGAAGTGCTGTATGCTGGGTGATAATGGGGAAAGGCGGGGTTGCAGACCTGCCTAAGACATGCAGATGAGCATACAGTTATATTTGCATATATATATATATATATATATATATATATAAAATGTATTCTATCAAATTTGAATTTACCAAATTAAACATATCGTAGATAACGTAGATTCTCTAGCTCTATTTGAATCTACAAGAGAGGGTGCAGCTTAGACTGCCACCAGACACATGGCACTTTTGTATCGATGATATCGATCATACGACTTAACTGGTGTCTGGATCCGGGAAACGGAAGTGGAGCTGTCAGACGAATCTGCCTATAGAAATAGTGCCTGGGCTGTACCAGGTACTTCATATGGGCACTCTAAGAGTTAATTGTATAGAAGGCAGGGGTGCTGAATACAACTTCTCCATGTTATGTACCCTTTCAAGACTGAAATCTCTTTTTGATGAAGGCTATGGCTTGGATTCATCAATCCGTGATGCAGGCTATCGCACCCTGAGCTGGCGGTAACTGCCATTGACTTGAACATCAGTTACCGCCAGAGCAGGGTATGATACCTTGCATCACGGCTTGAGGAATCCTGATGTAAGTTTGCTAATTACATCATGATCTCTTAGCCTTCAAATAGATCTAAATACTCTTGGTGCTCCTAATAAATAAGCTAATATTAATCACAGAACTATTGGGTGTTAATTTCAAATTACAGTCAGGTATGACCAACATAATAGAATATTTTTTATCATATCACCTGTCTTTATCGGCTTTTTTATTTCCAATATTTTCAAATAATTGCACTCATTGGCCTGTAGAGGACTGTCGACACAGTGGCATTAAGCAAGTGAAGTACCCCATTTAATAAAGCTTCATGTTAGATGCCTCAGTAAGCATGAAGGGTTATTCTCAAATCCATCATTTAATGAGTAAACGTAGGTCAAAAGCCCAAAATGATGCCCACTCATATTAGGTCCGTTTTCACAGCACGGAGATAATAAGATTGCTGCACGGCTCAGTGCATGCGCTCCCACTGGGCCCCTTCTGTTCACAGCCCTGACATGTGATTGCGTGGTTTTTGCATATTACAGGAGCCATTTCGGAAATTAAATGAGCTCATACATTGCTCAAAGAAGTGTTTAACATGAAACTATGTAACATGGGGTAACTGTAGTGCCTGAGCTATCAAATGTAACATGATCATAATTTTAAGCACTGCTTTAAATTATATACAATAAACAGAGTATGTTAAACTTTTGCTAATTTTATAAAAATATACCGGGGTGCACAAAAAATATAAAATACTTAAGGGTCAGCCAGACTTTTTAGGAGCAAGCATTTTGTTAGGCGTGGGTGGGGCTGTTGTTCCTGGTATCACCCGTCCCCCTGCCATTGGAGGCTCTGTGTCACTTAGTGTGTGTGTGTCCATTTGTATCTGTGACACGCTGACACATAGACAGACTGACTCGTACACAGGCACTCTGTCACACAGACATTCTCTTTCACATACAAACACTCTCTTTCACATACAAACACTCTCTCACACACATGCTCTGTCTCACACACAGACTCACGCTCTCCCACACAGTCTCTCTCTCTCTCACACACACGCACAGTCCTCCCAGATTGGACCTTCCTTGTATATTGGTAACAAAACAAAGTAAAACACTGTGAGGTAGTAGTTACTAGAATTTTGTTTAATAATTGTAGTGACATAATTATTAAATTAATAATCCCTTTATATTTATTGTAAAATGTATAAGCACTTTATTCCACAGGCACAAGACTGTAAAACTGTGTTAAAGCATCAGTCCGTGCTGATCGCAGGTTTTTATTTTATTTACTTTAAGAGAACTCTATTTGCCCTTTTTATTTATTTTAAATCTGCCACTCTGTTCAGGATGTATAAGCTTTTGAAATGTTAAGTGTCCGTGGATGTGAAAATGGAGCTCTCTCCAGAGCCCAGTGCAGTTTGAGGCCATAAGATAGTAATTCAAGTTTATTTGGAGGGTTCCTGCTGTAAGTTTACCTAAAAGAGACAGTTATTTCCATTTCTTTTTTCTCCAAACATGCTTCTTAAATATTAGGATGTTATCATTATTAAATCTATACGTTAGCTCCAGTGCAAAATTGAATAAAATTGAGGTGATTCTCACTTTGCTTATATAAACCCACATAGGTTTAGCAGTTTGATTAATCAGACACAAGCCGGGGGCTCTCTCTAGATTCCAGTCTTTTAATCACAAGAAATATATCATTATCCATCCTTGTGGTGTTGCTGGTAAAAGAACCAGCAGATGTCTGGCTGATCACTGGGGAATTTTCCTTTCTCAGGAGAAAACATCTTAAATTAAGACAGAAGCCGCCATATGCTGATTATGCACTGCTTAACTGATGACGCTGAGAAGCAGATATCCCTATGGGAATAAAAGGAGATAATACAATGTGCAAGCATGTATGAAATGTATAAAATCCATAAAAATATGAGACCAGACAGGGGACTGAATCGTCATCTTAAAGATTCATCAGTTGTTGAATTGTTATATATATATATATACATACACATATATACAGTGGTTGACAAATCACCAAAAAATCTACTCGCCACACAAAAAAATCTACTCGCCACCTAGTACCAAACGTGTGCTGCTTGGGCCAATATTTACTCGCCCGGGGGTTAAATCCACTCGACCGGGGCGAGCAAATGTATAGGTTTGTCGAACACTGTATATATATATATATATATATATATATATATATATATATATATATATATATATATACATATACAAAAAAAGAAAGGATGTTGAAGCGCCTACTAAAATCCTTAGCTGATTTAACCTATATAACTATGATGAATCGCTTGCTTAAATAATATTATTAACTTGTACTGACCAACAAGACAATGGAGTAAGTGCTAAACTACTAAAGTACATTAATTCAAAACAACCTATTAACACAATATTCAGTTTGAATGGGACTGCCAGGGACCCCTGCTGTGTTAATCTGATGGGCCATTAGTCTGGCTGCAGAAATGTCACAGAAATGTTGCAGCATTACTGGGAGATTGCCCCAGATTTTCCCAGGCAAGTGTTCGGATACTCGTAGCTGCATCAGTAACTTAACATGGCGTTACGCTTATTCTAATGAGATAATTAACGGCTGTTTTTGCATATCATTAGCTTTGTGGATTCCCGTTAAACTCAGGGAAAATAACGTCTGTTATCTATTTAGGTAACATCACGTTATTTGCCTTGATTCACTGATTTACAAAGCTCTGAGGATCTGGTCCTTAGTGGGCTAATCACATGACATATCAATTACACCCCACAGCACCTTTTAGAAGATAAGTTCATGTTCACTTGTACTATGTCTTAAAGAGGCATTACTTCATTTTCTCTTTTGTGACCAGGTTTGAAGCAAGTGTCTCTAGAGCTGAACCACGTTCATTTCAGGTCCGGTACCCACTGTTTCCTGAAATACTTGCCAATGAAGGGACTGGTTGTAGCAGCCCCAGCTGGGCACGGAGAAGGTTTTTTTAAAGGTCCGCATACCGCAGGCCAAAAGGAAATGTCAACGTCATCCCTTGCAGCTTCCTATTGGCCAGTGTGCGGCGGGACCTCAAAAAGAAGTGGGATATCGGCATCACCTTCAGATGCAAGTATCTCTGTGAGCAGGGGGTCCCTGTAGAGCTGAAATTAATGTGGTTTAGCTCTGGAGACCTCCTGTTTCCCACCTACGGGAAATATATATACAATATATATATATATTTTTTTTTTAAAGGTAAAACTCCCTCAAAAAGTGTATATGAAATAATTGTTGAGACAAGCTCCTAACATGCCTCAACTGTGTTTATATTAGTCCTCCTGCACAGATACAATTACACATAAATATGTATAGGTCAGCTAAAATCTTCTGACAGCTTGAAGAATGAGGTGACCGATTGGTAATGCACAAACAAAACGAGTTAAAATGCAGTTAAGAAAATGAATTCTTGTAGTTAAAAGTAAGAGCAGTAGATTCATTTTATACAGCACAGTATTGCTTATTGAACCAAATTGTTGGTATGCAGCAGTGTAAGCTGAATAGGGTGACCAGCTGTCCCGGTTTAGTCGGGAAAGTCCCGGGTTTTGAATGGCTGTCCCGTTTTTTAATGGCTGTCCCGGCTGCCCCACATTCTTTAAAATGTCCTGGGTTTTTGTCGCTGTTCCGGTTTTGGCCATCAGAGCAGGGGGGCAGCAGAGAGCACATAATTCAGGCAGAGAGAAGAGCAGGAGGAGAGCGGAGGCCGGTCTGGCTGCAGAGGGTGGGGGCGGGGTTAGTGACAGTGGAGCCTCAGCAGTGAGAGCCGGAAGTGAGGTGCCTGCTGCCAGTCAAGATGGCTTCCGCCCCCATGCTCCAGAGTGAAAGATAGGACACAGAGTGAGAGAGTGTGTGTGTGTGTGGGGGGGGGGGGCGCTCTGGCTCTGTGTGTGTGTGTCACTGGCTCTGTGTGTGTGTCACTGGTTCTGTGTGTGTGTGTCACTGGTTCTGTGTGTGTGTGTGTGTGTGTATGGGTCAGTAGCTCTGTGTGTGTCAGTGGCTCTGTGGGTGTGGGTGTGTCAGTGGCTGTGTGTGTGGGTGTGTGGGTTAGTGGCGGTGTGGGTCAGTAGCTCTGTGTGTGTCAGTGGCTGTGTGTGTGTGTGTGTGTGTGTGTGGCTGTGTCTGTGGATCAGTGGCTCTGTGTGTAGGTCAGTGGCTCTGTGTGTGTGGGTGTGTGGGTCAGTGGCTCTGTGGCTGTGTATGTGTTGGTCAGTGGCTCTGTGTGTGGGTGTGTGGATCAGTGGGTGTGTGCATCAGTGGCTGTGTGTGTGAGTGTGTGGATCAGTGGCTGTGTGTGTGTGGGTGTGTTGGTCAGTGGCTCTGTGTGGAGATAACATTTTTTTAGCTCTATTTACTATATATTTATCTTGCCTTTGGCTGTATCCTCCCCTCCAAATTCCGTCAACATGGCTGCGCGACGTCATGTAATGTCCATTGCAATAACAACGAGATGCTCCGTGACGTCACGCGGCATCAAGTTGACATGACAACGGGACGCATTATAGCGCCGAGGCATCATGTGATGCCACATTGTCATGGCAACATGTCACCGCCTGACGTCAGTGTCTCGTCATGGCAACTGGGAGCGTCACATGATGTAATTTGTTTTATAAATATTTTTTTAATGTGTCCCAGTTTTTCATTTTGAAAATCTGGTCACCCTAAAGCTGAAGGGGAAATGTAGTGCATAGTTTATTATAAATACTAATTAAATACACTAGACAACTTTTCTGTGGAACAATATAAACATCTACTACTCACAACTACCTATCTGCAGGATACTTTGTTATTCCCAATGTGATAGGGAAGACAATTCCACTTACATAATCATTTAATTCAGGGGGGCGTAATCTTTTTTCCTTGCACCCCCCTGCTGGCTTTCCCCCTCTCATCGGGTGCCCCCTCTTACCTTGATTCAGACATCCTGGCGTCATGATGGCACGTTGTTATGGCAACGTAATGTCACATGACCCGCGGCATCATTTGACGCTGCGTTGCCATGGCGATGTGCCACCAGGAGCATCTGAATCAAGGCAAGTAAGGTTTACAGAGGCCCTGCAGCTCCCCCGGCATTAATTGAAATGCCTCCGGGAAGCGCGCGGGGGCCTCTGTAAACCCCGCACCCCCCCGCAGCGAGTCTCGTGTTCCCCCCTGGGGGGCGCAACCCCCACTTTGCACACCGCTGATTTAACTAATGGTAGCATGGTAAAGGGTGTTGCTGATTTAAAGCACATAATACATGTTAAATAAATGATTAAATCCAAAAATATATATTGCACTTCCTTAATTGCAGCACACTTTACATAATCAAAAGAAGCACGTTGGTAAAAGTAATTGCTGGATAATTACTGAAGCTCTTTTGTAAAAAAAAAAAAAAAAACACATTTCAGAGATTAACAGCACAATTTCTGGCACATACGTAGGCCGTTATGTAATCACACTTTATAGAATAAGGGCCGTAGTGTTATTGTAGATGTATTATTGTAAAGAGAAAGTTAAATACTCTATTGCTAAATGTTTAGAAAAAATTGGAAACACCACTAACGATCTTGTGTCTGAACAATTATCTTACAGTATGTTCTTCAGGATGATAAATTGAATACAAATGTCCCACAGTATACCCTTAATCTAAACAGGCCTTGTATTACCAATCCCAAAATCATATTTCTATAATATAAGGGATGAAGGTGTGGCTCAGTGAGTAAAGGCACAGGTACTCTGAAAACAACAACACTGAGTTTGAGGCATAGGAACATGGATCAAATCACAACTCAGTTGTCAGCTCCTTGTGACCTTGGGCAAGTCACTTTATCTCCATGTGCTTCAGGCACCAAAAACATAGATTGTGAACTCCTCTATTGAGGGACTGTGTCTGTAACATTCCTATATGCTGTGTACCATGCACTATACGGTAATTGTGAAGTGCTTTGAGTCCCATTGGGAGAAAAGTGCTATATTAAATAGTTATTATTATTATTATTATATTTATATTCCTTCCTCAGTGATAGTAACAGACATTGGCAACGTAATATATATTATTTGTCAACCAAAGAAATGAAATGATATACACTTCACAGTAAATTAATGTAGACAGAAATCAACAACTTGCATCTTACAGTTCAAGAATAACAATACATTGGTCAACATATTCCAAGTCAACCTAAGACTGTGCGGTTTGCAGTTTTATATTTGTTTAGCAACTCAAGAACACAATTATGCCAAGCTGTATTTTCATGTTTTACTCTATTAGTATTGTTGTAGCTTAGCTGTGTAAAAGAAATCAGGTATGGTAGGGATTGAATTACCCATA